>NC_036453.1:24425893-24726802 GCF_002775205.1 Xiphophorus maculatus | reverse complement strand
CACAGGCCATTATTGTTGACTTTCAGCCGTGGTAGTTATGGCAACAATCGGAGCGGGGAGTGAGGGATGATGAGGACCACAAAAAGAAACAGTCAGGCTCAAAGGAGGAGAGATTTGTTTTGGTCACTTGTTTTTTCTGTATAAGCAGCTCAAAATAAAAATGCCTTTTTTTTTTTTTTACATATTTGTTAAAACTGTCACTATTTATGAGCCAAATAATCTGTGAAAAATTCTTCCACCTCCTCCCGGTGGCCCTACCACCATTTGTGGAAATACGCCGCTCCCGGTCAGAAACAACCAATCAGAGCTGGGAGGAGGGTTTTTAGCATACAGGCATTGTTTCGCATTTACTTGCTGTGAGAACAAAGGCTAATAGAGTATTTTTAATGTTAGCATCATCAAAACGTCTGACTGGCAGAAGCTAAGAGAGACAAATCCTCCAACCTCAAAGCGAAATCATCAAGAAGAGGTTGAGATTTATGTTACTGGTTATTGAGAACAACTCAATAACCAATATTGAGTTATTGTAATAACAAATATATGTAAAATTACATATACACTGTAATAACTGTGTATATGTTATGTTCTAGCCAAAGGTTAAGCCTTTTTATTTTACATTTATTTGTGCAAAATGTCTACCTCATTCCCATATCTGAAATATACACCAAGGTTAAATGAAAAATAATTTAAATCTAAATCTGCCAGGAGTAGAAATAAAACATACACATCACTTGTCACAGCTGCAGTCTGTGGATGAGACAGATTTTTAAGACTAAAATTCACTCTTTGTCAAGTTTGATTTTTTTCCAATGTGAGAGTGAGCCGAGTTCAAGTCTGAAGGCAAAGTTTTTCATTCGGCAGTTCCAGTAGGAGACTGGATCACAGTTTTTCAGTCTGACCGATGACACTCACCCCACAGCTGTCTTCTTCATCTTGGCACAGAGAAGCAGATCAGTGAAGAGGAAAACGTGCCGGAGCTTCCTGGAGCTTTCCGACACCTCCACCAGAAATCCATCCTTCACCAGCTGACGCGCCTGGAAGAACACCAGAGGTAAACTCCTACTGACAGATTACAAACGCGCACAGGGTAGCAGGCGCTCACTTCAAAGGGAGGCATCATTTGAATAGACTCAGCTGTATTTGTGTGTGAATCATGCGGTTGCAAAGGTTGTGGTTTTTATTTATTTATTTCTTTTTAAAGTGCCACATACCTCTCCTTTAGGCGTAGTGACGGCAGTCCTGCGAGGGTCAATCTCCTCGTTGATGGAGGAGAGGAAGTTCTGAGAGATCCGCAGCGCGTCCTGCAGCAGAGGGAAGTCTGGGTGGTCCTTGGGCGTGTGCTTCAGCAGGTCCTGTTCCAGCCAACAAACAAATCAAACCATCTAGAAATGCATTCAGTCTTACTCTCTAGTTTTTAATTTAATATCAAACAAGGAAAATGTTCACTAAAGTAATATCAGTTCCTTGTTTTTGATGATTCCTGTAGATGACAGGACAGCCTGGAACAGCCTTCGCTCCAGAATGAGCGCCGCCAATTTTCCTTGCATGGTTAGCAGGCATGACAGCAGCATGAACTGAAAGCCGTTTCAGAGTGAAAGGCTTGTTGTTTCTCTGCCAGCTTTATGCAAGCATATGCATGTGAAGCACTCCCGTAACACAACCACAAACACACACAGGCGTAAACTGCTTCCATGGCTGACAGTTTCTGAATAATGTTTGCTCATCTAAGGTGCAAGCCGGTTTGGGGCTGGAAACAACAAATCTGGGTTTCCCTTTTCAGTCACTATTAAAGATGCAGAAGCTGAAAAGACATCAACAATACCCTTAGAGAAGCAATTGTTGGGAAGGTTTATAAGACCATTTCCTGTGAGGTTGGTGTTCTGTCAGTCTGAGCCAACAAAAGACCTCAAAGCCACATTGCAATACTCTACAAGCCTCAGACAGCTTGCTAAATACTAAACTTTCACAACAGGCATTCTCTTTTTAAAAAAAGTCTTACTACAACAGGCATACAACAGGCATTCTCTTTCTTTCTTTCTTAAGAGAGAGAATGCCTGTTGTATAAATGAAAATGGAAGGATACCAAAGCTTGGAACATTGGCTGAATGAGCCACAAGAGTTTCCTTTGGTCAGATAAGAACAAAGTATTTGACTCAGATTTCTCGGTCAAATATGAGGCCATCTTTCCAACAACAAAGGGTTGGAAAAAAGTGGGACCATCATTCCAAATATGGAAGATAATCTATAAAAGAAGGGCTGAAAAAAAAGAAAATTAAATTGTTGACAAATTCAGACCTAATCTTGATTAAGAACTGATGCATTGAGACGTCAAGAAAGGTCAAAGAACTGCAACAACCACTTCAAGTCTTTGTTGCTAAAGGATGCTCTACAATTAGAAGTGCCCAGAATGCAGTTTTTTGGCCGATCAATTCTGATTTTGGTCGATTCCAATATTTTTTTCTCTGAAAAGTTGCCAAATTAGAGACAGAGTGGGGTGACTATTATAAATGCACACGTGCAGACCTGACCTATTGGGCTGAACTGTCAGTCACTCTCACGACAGAGCAAAAGTAGACAGTGGTTGATTTTTTAGACGTTGACCGAAGATGTAGATTGGTGGAAAAGATCAAATTCAGATGCAAGTATCGGCCGATTGTTGATCTTCCATAATTAGGGAAATCGGGGCCGAATTAGCGGAGCACCACTGTCTAGAATCGAGTTTTAAAAAAATCATACTGACTGGTAAGTTTTTTCCTTACACAAAAGTTGAGCCGTTTTGGTTCCATTAATAATAACAACAGTGTCGATTTGGCCTTTTGCTTTGAACACTTGACTTTCATATGATTCATATAATCTTAAAAGCTGGTAAAGACCAGAATCCCCAAGACTGCTTCCTATAGTTTGTATTTTATGGAACCTTATGTTATAGAATGACACATAGTAGTGCATATTTGTGAAATGGAAGGGAAACTACAAAAGAAAAATATGATAGGATTTTATTTCAGGGTGTAAGAGTAAGTGGGAGCTAAATAAACACCCACACAGCTTCACAATAAAAGTATCTAGCCATTTATCATTTCCCTTCCACTTTACGCATGCGCCTCAAGCTAATTTGTTCCAGCAAATAAAATCCCAATTAAAAAAAACCATTAAAGTTCAGGGTTGACAAAATGTAAAAATGTCAAAGCTGTGTGAAAACCTTCACAAGACACTGGAAAAACTTTAGCTAGGAGCACGATACGAGTTTGTGTTTATTGTTATAACCCAGCGCAAAATTTAAGTGGGCTGCTCCTTTAAGGCTGTGAAAGTGACTGTGGTGCACTCACATGAAGGACCAGGGTGCTTCTGGTTACACGGTCAATCGGCTTGTAAAGAAGATCTGTGGGGGAGAGAAGACGGAGAGTCTGAGTCAGCGCAGACACACAGTGGGTCACAGACCTGGAGCTCAGACAACAATAAATACCCAGCTCACAGAGTTAAACGAGAAAATCTTACCAAAAAAAAAAGATATTTTCCATGTGTGGGTTAAAAAAAAGACATTTCATTGATTGTTTCTTCCTAAGTTTGTGCACTAGTAAATAGTAATTCTGCATAGTGAGGTTGCTATGATCTAAACTAAACGCAGAACTAAAAAAGCAGTCATTCTAAGGAAAAGAAAACACAACACATCTATAAAAAGTGCTATAAGACTGAGACATCCCCTGATCGCCGCTCTCGGCTGGTTTCTCTAGGGTTGGCTTTGCTGCTAAGGTGGTGAAACAGCAGCAGCAGGTGGCATACATGACCGCTGGAGGTGAAACACTCCCACAGACGCAGCAAAATGTAAAGATGGAGGGAATAGAAACAAAGTCACGCTAAGGAGAAAAGAGAAATGGTAGGTGGTATAAATATGAAAAAAAACAAAAACAAGCCAACTCTGGATGTAGAACATGACTGTTTCTCATTTTTAATGTCTAAAATATATTTTTTCCAGAATCAAATTTTTCAAATTTCTCTATTCTTTTTATTTTTTTGCCAATACCGAGGCATTAATACTAAACCTGACGATGAATTAAATGGAAGATGCTTCTACAGTGATAAGACATTGGAATGGACGAATGTCCGATCAAAAAGATGGATGAATGGATGGATTCAACATTTAAATAATGTGGATGACGTTTGGAAACATAAATCTTTGCCGATGAGAAACAGTAAAGTGAAATTCCCAACATTTCCAGATTGTTTATGAAAGCTGTTATCCAGAGAAAAGAAAAAAACAAAAACATTTTCATGACCCCAGTCCTACGGACTCCCACACTGCAGTCCAGCTTCCAGAAGGCACTAAATAAAAAAGTCAAAGCTGCCTCACCCTCATATTACAGCCTGTGTCACATGACATTGTCGTGAATTACAATGCTACAGCATCAAGGGCAGAAACAAATGGAAAGCAGCTAATGCTGTTCCACCCAGGAAAGAAGCTAATCTCCATTTCAGAAATGAAAAAGTTGCAATACATTTGAGGCCCGAGGGAAGAAAACTAGCCAAGTGAAACAGAGAAGAAGCTTCCGCATGTGGGGAGGGTTGTTCCACTCAGGCAGAGAGCAGGACCACTACGCTTTGCTTCAACTACAGTCCTTTAGCTGTGCAGCACAACAGAAACATTTTCTCTTTCTCTTGTTTATGCCATTTTCCTACTTCCTCCACAACGAGGCACAAAAGAGTGAAAGCAAAACATCCCTCCTTATCTGCTGATGGGACTTCCATCTATTCACTCCTCACTAAAATATGCCCACACAGCTACTGTTTAATACTAATGAGACTCAGCAAGAGAGCTGTGCAGATGTTCTTTGAAGTCTCTCCACCCTGTGATCATGAATGCAGCCCCTGTCAATTGTTGTGGCTCAGTGAAGCGATGTCGCCACCTCCAAGAGGGCTTACTACACATCCTGTATGGACTTCCAGGGCAAAGAATATTTAATTGTGGAACAGACGCTGCAGGAAATATCAGATGACTTTAGGCCACTTTGTATACAACAAAATATCTGTGGAAGGTTAACTGTGAGTGTAAAGCAAGACATGAGCTTCAGTAGATCATGTCCAGGGCAGTGTTTGTTCTGAGGTTGTGTTTAGGTGTAGCAATACTGACTTGCTACACCAAAAATACATTATAATTTATTCAGGATTTATTTATCTGCAGGATTCAGCAAGTCAAATGTAAGATTTTTCAGACTTTTTTCAAAGCCACATTGAATGAAATTTGAGACTGAAAAAATATAAATATTACGGCCAAGCCTAGCAAAAATTGAATTTTCTGGGATTTGTGTGGCTCTTGGCAGAGACACTGCATATGACTCACTACAACCTTGAATGTGCAGTATGTAATTTTTATTTTTTAAAAAGTTTTTTTTTTTTACATATTTGTTAAAACTGTCACCATGCCATGACAGTTTGCAATGAGACAGATAATCTGTGAAAAGATCAATCTCCTCCACCTACATTCTGTGCTATTATTGACGTCTGAAGAAATGCATCACTTCCAACCAAAAACAACCAATCAGAGTCAGGGGGCGGGTCTTAACACTGTCAATCAACATCACATACTCACTGGTCAATGTGTTAATGGTGGAGAACCAACTTACCGTTACAGGATAAATGCTTATCCACCCATATCGGTGACCATGCAAACTAGCCCAGCATTCGCAACAAGATCCTCTCATGGGGAAAAGCTGCTGTGAGCACTGTCACGTAAGTTTGTGATTGACAACGCTAAGACCCGCCTCCGAGCTCTGATTGGTTGTTTCTAGTTAAAACTAGGAGCATGGGAGAAGGCAGAGGAGCGCAATTTTTTCACAAATTATTGTCGCATATCATACTGTCATGACATTGTGACAGTTTCAACAAATATGTAAAAAATATATATTTTTGTAAATATGGCTTTTATATGGTTCAAACATTTAGTTGCAGTTGTGCATAACAAAGATAAACATCTTTGAATGAGGAATTAGACTGCAAAGATATGACAATAAAATGAAAAATAACACAAAAAGTAAATAATTTTGCACAAAACAACTTTGATCAGTTATTTTGTCTCTTTATGTTATATGAACAGAGACAAACAGCTCATTTTTCAGAGGGTAGTTTTTAATGTAAACTAGGGATGTTCCGATCTGATATTGACACCACAAATCGGTTCGTTCTCAGACAAAAAACAAGTATTGGATTATATCGGCGTAAATTTAAAATTTCCGATATAAGAATGCCGATGGAATCATTCTGCTCCAGCATTTAGTCTGACCCAGGATTCCTGCCCAGCAGCTCTTGCATGGTTAATAATAAATGGTTAATAATAAAATAAATTATTAACCATTAATAAATAAATGGTTAATAATAATAATAAATGGATCACTTGTTCTCATACATGTTTGAGTAATATCACTAAAGCATTTTCTAACATTCAACACTACGAAATAAGTAATAAAAGTGTGCATGATTCGTGCTGATATCGCATCGGGTTAATATCGGTATCGGACAATACTCAAAGCTGAGATATCGGTATCGTATCAGAAGTGAACAAGTTGAATCCTGACACTCCTGATCTAACCTAAGCAAACAGAGAACCTGACCACAATACCTCTGGGGACCAAATATATTTACAGTGAGTTTGAATAATTTAATAGCAAAGTTGAAAGTGTTTCAAACCGGAAAATGTTTAATTACTGCCACATTTATTGAAATAAATAAATCTACAATAACATTCAAATTGTTTTGCTCTCATCTCATCAATGCTGCATTTCCAAAAATGACTGAACAAATAATGTTATATGTACTTACAAACTAGGCAGGGTGACAAAACATAATGAAACAGGAAGAGGTGGATGTAAGAAAGGAATCCTCCTGATGCCTCAAAATTAATAACAGAGGCTATTTTAGTTGCTGACAACCCCTGATTGTTCGGGGATATGCAGTAGCTTCATGCTACATCACTGTACATATAATGAAAGAGCATACAAACTGCATAAGCATCCGTAAACAATAATAAAGTGCAGCCAGAGCACAGAGAACAAGAATAGACCGATAAAACGGTTTCTCTACATTGAGAAAGTGTCATTGGCAATACATGAATTAATTACTTCCCAGGTATCATGTAATACATTTTACAGCACATTAGGGTTCTTTCTCTCTCCGTTACAGAAAACTACCCTGAGGCAGAATGCTCAATGCAGCAGCATTTAGTTTGCAAGGTGGAGACAAAGTACAGCCAGATGTACCACACACTTATTCACTCACATCGACACACCATTACTTTTTCCTGCATTGTTTTTAGGTCAGTATACTCAGAAAATCTGAATCTTTTTAACAAACACACAAAAATGAATCTCTAAAGAACAATAATTACAAAGTCCAGCACACATAACAGCTTTAAAAGAAACTTCCATTCTCCCCGCAATCTTTAGCAAAGCAGTTTAAACGGAACAGGCAATGTCAGTAAATAAAAATGAAAGCGCAATAAAAAAAAACAACAACTATTAATTAAGTGCTCCTACTTCATCGCTCAATCCTATTTCACCCATTAACTACAGGATCCCAGAGGTACAAGAAAAAAAGAAGAGAAAAATAACACTCCGTCGAAGTCCAGTGGCTCATTTCATGCAGTCTTTACCGGATCTGCAGCTACAACACAGTCTGAGCACCAGCAGAACCGCCATATCCCTCTTCTGCTCTTCTGACTCTCTGCTCCAGATCACTGCCTCCCTTCTCAGGCACACAGGCAGCAGAGGAGCGAGCCAGTGAGAGAATGAGAGAGAGAGAGTGTGTGTGTGTGAGAGAGAGAGCAGGTTCACACATACAACGGTTTGACTCCTGATGCCCACCGGCTGCATACACAAGCAGGAAGGACAAGACTGGATTCCCTTTCACAACCCAGACAGATATAGACACACTCTGGAGCGTAAAAGAACAGGAAACACACACTACTCACTCTCCATAGAACTTTTTGTGGAGGAGTCTTTGGAGTCTTTGGGTCCTTTCACGCTAACAGTCTGGACAGAAACAGGGAAAAAGAACAATATGATTAAGAAATATGAATCTTAAGATGTTTACTAAACTGCTAACAAAAACTAGAACCATACTGGACTGATTATAAGACAAGAAGGACCAAAGTGAAATAAAAGAAATATACAATTACCAGTTTTTATGTAATGTCACACTGTGCAGTACTTACTTGGCACTGATCTGTGATCAGCAAGTTAACTTCTGGGAAATCTTTTTTTTTCTATTCATCAAATGCATCAGAACAAAGAACTTAAGAACTCCCACCATTGTTTTGGTCTTTAACTGCATCAACCAGCTAAATGTACTTTTATGATGCATATTTCTTTCAGTAAAAAGCAGACAATGAAACATTTGATGAATAAATTAGGATAATATAATAATATTTCAATTTTCTGCTCAGTTCAAAAGTAATGTCTCATTCAAACACAGCTGGGCAACATGAAAAAGAAAACAATCCTTGTATTTTTCTGCATTAACAAGGTTTCAAATAAAAAATCGAGTTTAACAATCATATCAGATGAAAATAAGTAATAAAACCTGAAGAACTAATGAGATTTACCTTCAAAGATTCCCTTAAGAATTGCAGAACTTTATGGATTAATGACTTTCTCTACTAGCAAGTCAAGTCAAGTGAAGGGAATTTGAAAGGCCTGATCAGAGCACGTCTACATCCTGTATCAGTGGATGTGGTTTAAGTGCAACTGGAAGTCTCTTCCTTTTTGAGGAAATTAATTTGTTGAGATTTCCTCCACAGCCAACCGCAGTTAGCATTTACTAGAAGCTAAACCACAGTTAAGGAATATTTTAGATTGCTTCTCTTCAGTGTTTCTAACTACAGGGTTAAAATATAATATAATCTTGTTGCTGGACTTTGTACTCGTCTGTTTGTGTTGCACCTCTGGCCCAATGACAGGTGGAAATTACCCTCTGCAAACCAGTGAGCATAAAGCAGGTATAAAATATGGATGGATGGATAAATATTTGTCCATCCACACCTAGCGTGTCTGTATTTTTAGCACAATATTGATCGCAAGAGCCGCAGGACATTGAACACGACGAGGCTTCAGGGTAGTGATAGGAGCTCAGAGAACAGCCTCAGTTCACATGAACAGACAGTGAAATATGCTTCCAAAATTCAAATCAACAAGGTCTGGTTTTAGGGTAATTGATGATTATGATTACTGGAGTAATCCATCAAGCTTTAAAATGTGGGGAGTAATATTTATTAGGAACGGCTCAATCTGATCCTGATGAAGGATTTTTCCTTTTTAAATCAGGCTTATTTGTATTGCACATTTCAGTAACAAAGCAGTTCAAAGTTCTTTACACCTTAAAACACAATATAGTAACCAATTATGAAACAACCATAAAACATTACATTTTTTCAAATGCCATAATCAAAATCATCAAGGAAATCAAATATACATACATCAAATATATGTATCAATGTTCCAGCATTTACTAATAAAAGGCAATGCTAAACAGATGGGTTTTTAAGCTTGATTTAAAGGAACTCTGTGTTTCAGCAGCTTTGCTGTTTTCTAGACGCTTATTCCCAAATTTTAAGTGGATAGAAGCTGAATTCTGCTTCACCATGTTGGTTCTGGTTCTTGGGATACAGCACAGACTAGAACCAGAAGACCTGAGTAATTTGTAAAGGGTTAGGTTCCCCACATCTGATTTTAGTATACTGTTGCTCGTTGTGTCAGCTGCACAGCCAGGAAGTTATGTTGAAATGCTTTTGAACAGCCAATTTCTAAAGATTGTGGCCTATTTTCGTGTGAACAGCTAAAATAAACCACACACCCCATGCTCATAATGACAGAGACTCTGCTCTGTAAGTTCTGTGTCCATGATTAACAGCAAATAACAGCAACAAGTCATATCAAAATCAAGACGAGATATTCTGAAAGTACATATTTACACATACATACATATATTGCTTGCATATTTTTTGAAACTGTCATGATGTTGTGATGGTATGATATGAGACAGATAATCTGTGGGGGGAAAAGAAAGTGTGAATTAGAACCAACCAATCAGAGCCAGGAGGCGGGTCTTAGCACTCGTCAATCACAATCTCATGCTGCCATTGCTTTGTGCTACGCTACACTTTTCCCCATCAGCAGATCTCGTTGTGAATGCTAGGCTACTTAGCATGGCCACTGATGACTGTGGATGAACGGTTTTCCTGTAACGGTGAGTTGTTTCTTCGCCATTAGCACATTTAGCAGTGAGTATGTGATGTTGAGTGACAGCGCTAAAACCCGCCTCCTGGCTCTGATTGGTTGTTTTTGGTCGGAAGTGGTGCATCTCTTCAGATGTCAATAATAGCACAGAGTGTAGGTGGAGGAGATTGATCTTTTCACTGATTATCTGTCTCATTGCAAACTGTCATGGCATGGTAACAGTTTTAACAAAAATGTAAAAAACATAGTTTTTAATAAAGTCACGTACTGCAACTTTTAACTGTTGTCATGTCTGTTAATGTGTCCATGTATGGGTCAAATAGTTCAACCATATGACTCACACAGGTAAGCTCATGTTCCTCATACTAAGAGCACATTTCCCCATAACAGCTGTTCTCTGAATGAAAACTTTATTTGCTTCCCTTCTTTGTTTCTGTTCATCATCACCTAAGTGAGAAGGATTTGTAGGAGCCGAGACAAACAAGAGACGTGTTTACTGTCCAATCAGTGATGTAGAAACCTATAAAAGTTGTTGTTCACACACAACAGAGTTTTTAATTAACGTTACAGTACATAAGCCAATGGTTGCTGCAGACATGTTACATGTTTGTCTGCCCACCGATACTTTTACTGTAAAGAAAAACAAAAAACAACTAACCTCAGATATCTTCTGGAAATAGTTGTTGGCCTGACTGCATTTCTCCGCCGTCTCCAGCGCGTTCTTGTAGTTGTCCACAAAGGCCTTGTAAATTCCCAGCTGGCTGGCCTAAAGCAGGATGGAAAAAGAGATAAGTCAGAAAAATATAAAGGGACCACAAGAAACCAAAAGGTGTAGGACTATCAGAAAAAAAAGTTTTATTTATGTCTTAAGGGATATGTAGTCAAATTCAAGTAAGCATTTCAAGTAAAAATGTATTAATTTTTTTTTTGCCCAGTAACTACTAGTTACCAGGCGCCTCAATGACCTTGAGTCACAGAACGCAATGAAGACGAGTACGACTCAAATTTTTGCCTGACATAAAAATCCCAACAGGAAAAGAAAAAAAAAAAACTACATAAAATATATGAGATTAAATAGTCCTATAAAGAAAAAATATAAGATCTGTGATTTATGTATTTTAGTCCAATTTACTTTTTAAAATAACGTTCAAGACATTTCAATGCCTTCATTTTTGTTAGATGATTTTAAGACTTTTTAAGGATGCACAGACAGACTATTACCATCCTGTCTGGCATGAAGGCTTAAAAGTAAATAAAAATAAACACTAACAGTCAACAAATCCCCTTCATAATCCCTTAATGTCCAACCACTGGTAGATATGAGATTTCCCTTCACTGAAAGAGTCTCTGTCTTTCTCTACCCATCTACCAATCAGAGCAGCCCCACTCTGCTGCACCGTGTGTGCATTGTAACACAAGCTGCAGACCAGCAGTGCGTACATATGCACTCTCCTGCAATTTAGCTTGAATGCAGAAGCTGGAGAGTTGACTGCACTCTATCAAAGCAATGGGAGTGGATTTAACTGAACAGAGTGAATCAGAGGCTATTGTTACTTTTGTTCCTAAACTCCCCATCTTATCTTCATTTCCTCCCATCTCTCTTCTAGACACAAAGCGTTGCACATGTATTGAAATCCCTGCAACTTTTACATTTTGTCATGTCAGAAAAACAAACGTCAGAGGACTTTGTTAGCTGTAAACAAAGCAATAAAATGTACCACATAATTTAGATGGGGATAAGGTTCTGAAAAGGTTTACCTGCAGAAATCGACAGCTCAGGTCGATAATTATTAATCCTGCACCCCATAAATCAGGATGTGATGGAAAAGTGGCAAACAGAAAGTCACTGGTGAAAGAAAGTCATAAGTAGTACTGTGTGCTTTTCTATAGCATAACATTTCAATACACATTTGGTCTTTTTCAGCACGAACAGAAAAGCTTTCACTCAGTCAATAAGCTCAATATTTTAACCCAAAAACCAGACAAATAAGGATTCAATCCTCATTATCACAGAAAGAAGTGAGTTTTTGCGCAACGTTGGAAGGAGAAGAGAAACTTCCAGAAATAGAAAGAGTGGGAAGCACAAACAGATATAAATTCATAACATTTCTTCAGTTCTTCACGTTGATTCGGCACATTGTGACAAAGTGTCCGGAATGGGAGGAAACCCTCGGCGCTCCAGGGAAAACTGCAACACTTCACGCAGCCGGTCAGAGTGGCAGGTGGAAAGTGAGGGAATGTGGGATCAGTATTGTCCACAAACACATAAACAACTATTTATAGTTTCAGCATTTGACCTGCTGATCAAAAATCAGCTATTTGCACTCACTGGCCAATCTCTTTAGAAACAATTTATGGGATTGTGATCCAATTGAGACACAAGAAACAAGCAACAAATTGAAATTCTGAACAACACCACGGCTGCAGAATGGATGGTGATCATGTGTTGCTCTTAGTGGTAGGGACTCCAAAAACAGCAGTCCTGTTGGGACACACCATAGTTCATTTCTATCCTTATCACAACCATATTAAACTCAACATCATTTAATTATTGCTACAACTAACAATTATTTTAGTAGTCGATTAGTCTGATGATTAATTGATTATTGGCTAAAAGATTTTGGGACATTCCACAGATTTAACCTCATGAGTTTATTTTATACAATGTTAGAAATACATAAAAAAATGAAAATGAACAAATAATTCAATCCCTTTTTTAAAAAGCAATTTCCTAAAATGCAATAACATGGCATTACATTAGTGTTTCCTTGATCATTATAGAAAAGGATGTATCTGCAGCTAAATAGATAAGCCAAAGCTGCGCCACTTGAGGAGTTCTAGGTAAAACATATTTACCAAAAATAAAGTTTAAATGTGAAATGTATATATTTTTTATATCATTTTGGTTAAATTAGTATTGACTGTGACTGTATTATTTTTTAAGCAAATTACCTTTTTAAGTCTAAATACTTCAGTTAGTGATTATCTAATTACGAAATTAGTTGATTTCAATAATCAATTAATCACAATTAATACAATTAATTGATCTGATTAATTATTTCAGCCCCATATTAAGTGTAAACTTAATGTAAACAAACAGAGAGGAATTCTTGATCTACATCTTGACTAAAATATAAACTCTGGGTAGGTACAGTGCCTCTTGTATACTTCGAGGTTTGGGAGCATTATTCTTTTCTTTAGGTCTTATCTACATGCAAATACCACTGTCCCATAATAATTGAGGATTTTACTGGATTTGTAGAGTAAAAAAACAAAACTACTTTTGCCCTAACTTTCTTGACGGGATATTGTCCACTTATGCAGAAGGCCGAAAATAGTATTTTGTTTATTGTTTACAGTTTTTAAAAACATACTGACTAAAACAATTATCTCCCAATCAAAATCCAACCAAGTCACTCCCAACATGGAGCCTGTGTGAGAAAGGTGAAATAACTGGGAAGCATAGCTAGCTTTTGTCTCGTTTTTCCTGGAACTCCTTGCTGCTCCAGCGGACTCCACACTACCGATGAGGAGCAGCAGGAAGCATATAGCAGCTAATTACGCCGCCATCTGTATTCTCACACTGCCACTCCGACTAAATGTTTTGCTGTCACACAACATGCTCATCTACGCACATTTAAACAGCACAGATGGGAGTTGATGACTACAGTAACAGCTGACTCCTGCTGGTGTGACTCCTGTGATCCCAGCAGAAGAGAGTCACTACAGGGAAAGTTTGAAGTCATTTGTACCATTTGGTCTGATGTTAAGCATCGGCTGATGGGACACTTTCAATAAACGTTTCATTTGTTCACACACCGCTGGTTCTGTATGCATGAGGTGAGTCAGTGTTTTCTTACTGTAAAAGACAAAAACCGGGCAGGGAGTTGGGTTTATGTACATGACCTGGCACCCCTGGTAAAGATGTGTAAAATAATTTGCAATTACTTTAGTAGTCAATTAATCTATCGATTATTGTGATGATTAATCAATTAATTAAATTTTATAAACAATAAGCATGTATTAAACATGCGCATGTATTCTCATACATGCGTATGTTTTCTTTAGCTGATTTTGTGTCTGCTGAACGATTTGTTGATTTTTCATGTGTTTTGGATCATAATATCTTCCACCGATGGTCCATTTTCGGTTTACTGGAAGACTTCACTAAATTTCTATTAAAAATTTCCTGCTACTTCCAAGACTTCCTGATGCCATGTGCTCTAAGAAGGTTCTCATAAACAAATAAGTCAATACCTTTTTTAAATAGAAAATAAAAATTTTATTGCCTGAAATGCAGTAACAGAATTGCTTTAGTGAATTTGGACCAAATGAAGCTAAAAGTATAACACTTGAGTAGTTCTGAGTATTTACTGACAAAGGTTTTTTTCTTTTTTTTTAACTTAAATTAAACATATTTATATTTTTTAACAGTTTTGGTCTAATTACTGCTCTGAGTATGTTACCTTTTCAACAAATGGCCTTTTTTGAAATTGTATACTCCGATTTTTGGTGAATTAATTACTAAATTAGTTTACGATTATTTCAATAATTGATTCATCCGATTAATTCCACTTCATAACCATGCACTTCTTTTTGCTGATGAAATCCCAATACATTATAAAGCTTGTGTGTACAATGTAAATAAATATAAAAAAGTTCAACACTGCAGATTTCATAAAGGTTATAAAAACATTATATTGATTTCATGTTGTTTTTTTCCTATAGATTTTATGTTGCTTGTTTATATGGCATCCAGTAAATCAATTTGGGGCTATAACTTTTGGCACAATCATAGATTTACAGCCATTTCTTGACTGAAATACTTTATAATGTGTCTAAATCTGATCCTCCAAGAAAGATGAACACGAAATACAGATTTATGCCATAACTGGATAACTACACAAAAGACATCAACTCATGTGTTGACAGGTGTAGTAAACACCAAGAGGATTCTTGGCTTTTTAAGCTGGCAGCTAACAGAAGCAACAATTAATCAGAAGCAAGTTGAGCCACAGTCGTGTTGAAAAATAGATGCTACAATCTGTTACTGAGCAGGAAAACATTTTCTCTGCTCTAATCACAGCAACAACAGCACAGGATCTCCCATGATGGAACAGACATCTGATTAATTCATACCCAGATAATGTAACAGAACCTTCAGGAAACGTGGTCTTAGCCAAAACAGCTACAGGACAATAAATCGTCTGATTCAAGACAAGGTAAGAAAATAACATCAGTTTCTATGAACTCAAATATGAGCTTACTGCTGCAAATTATTATTGAAAATATAACTTGAATTCAACAATTTTCAATGATTATAATGGATTTTGGATTCTACATTGACACATTGTTATGGACCAAGTAGAAGATTAGCTACAATCCATGTAAAGCAGTCCAGTTTAATTGTTTACTTTTTAAAAACTAAACCAAATTGATAAAGCCTGATATTTCAAAATTCACTGCAAAGATGATTAATCTGACACCAATCTTTCTGAACTAAACAACAACCAAAAAAGTGTTAGACTGAAAGCTGGACTATTTCTGCAAATGTCAGGAACACACACACACACACACACGCACACAAACAGGAACAGTTACTTGGTGAATCACTTGTCTAAATTTGGCAGCCAACTCAGAGAAGCCTTATAACTCTCTTTTTAACAGCCACTTTCTTGTTCTCTGTGGATAACATCAAAGAGGAGAAAAAAGAAAAGAAAAAAAAGACCCACGCAGTTTAACGTCTTGAGGCAACGTCAGACTCACCAGCTTCTGGAACAGATGCCCCACAGTGACCTTCTCGTCCCAGCGCTGTATGCTGGGCAGCAGGGCATCGTAGAACTCTTTGTGGATCTCAAAGATGTCCTGGATTTTGTAGAAGATGGTCTCTATCTGCTGCATGGTCAGGACGGGCTGCGAGCTCGTGGCTGCGGCTTTCAGGGGGCGCATGGGCTGCAGAGGGAGAAAGAAATCTGGTTGACTGGCACTGGTTGAATTAATGGAGTGTAAGACCATGTCGAATTTGAGAGCAGATTCGTTCTGCTGGCTGGGATTGAGGGTCCAGATAAGAGTGAAAAACTTAAAAGCTTTCTCTTGAGTCAGAGTATTTCTGAATTCAGAGGTTGGATGAAGATGCATCAGACTCGCTAGCTCACTGCTTTTCTACAGTGGTCATGATGGCCACAGGCACACAGTATGATCCAGTAGATATATGAGAATTAAAGGACTTAATAAAAAGTTTGGTGTTCATTCACTAGACCAGTCGAGTTCATCAAAAATAATTTGAAATGTCCAAACAGTGTTACAGTGCATAGCTAGTAGTCTCCATAGAAGATGTGAAAAAGTGTCATTCAACATAAAAGCTTGAACAATGTATAAAACTAGAGACGCATCAGGAACTTTATGCGACTGGTTTCCTAAGGAAAATGTTTTACAAGAGTTTTACAAGAGAACCATTTGTGTTTGTGCAGCTATGATTGCCAAGCAGACACGACTATTCAGCTACCTAAAAAAGTCACAATCGTACCTCAAAATATCGCAGTTAAACTAACTCCATATGGCCACCCCCACTTCTATATATAAAACATACAAGCGACATATGTAATCGGGTCGTTTGTGCAGTCGTAACAGAGAAAATGAAAAGGAAGGAAGCAATCGATCAATCAGGACAGTATTGTTTCAGAATAAGCATGTGAAGAATTTAAAACTGAGTCATATAACACCAGAAAATAACTGGTGTTATATGACTCCACTAAACTGAACTGAAAGTAAACAGATCAATTAAATTCAGCTTATTTACATACATGCCATCTAAAGGCAATTTAGAAGATAAACAGGTGTCCATCACTAAAGTTAATTAGAATCAAATTAAATTAATCCATTTCATTCAAACCCAGTCCAAGCAGTTAGTTAATTTCCAATTCAACTATAAATACTTTGAAATCATGTTTTTTATGACATAATACAGTTGGACTGAGTTGATTATTTAATACATGTCTGTCTACAGAAGCCCAGCCGATAGCGTCAAGACGCTAACTTTACAACAATCCCTCATCGTGGGTAAGCCTGCGGTGACAGTGGTTTAGACTCAAAGTGGCTGTAAATGACTACACAAGCAGAAACAAATTCTGCGCTGGTCTGCTACTGAGGTTTTCAACATAAAAGTCGGTGATTAAAAACAAAGTAGGACTAAAAAACATGATGCAAATGTGTTCTGGAGACACTCAGCGACTTTGGGGAAAAAGACAGAGTGGGCTGTGTTGTGAAACGTCTGGCTGGTGTCGTCAAAGACGGCAGCTACTAAAAAGTCCAGACAGATTTAACTTTACTGGACTCTGTTTGGTGAACTCACTACAAAACTTGCTTTTATTGATGTTCCATCTTTACTTATTGACTTCAGTTTTACTAAACAGTGGTTATCTTGAATTCGACATATGTGAAACCCCATGTTGGTCATAGGGCAGCGTGTGGCTATAAAAAGGCAGGAAATGACATATTGCGCTGCTTCAGCATGGGGAAACGTGTTTCAGGAAACTGCAGTGGCAGCGGTTCGGCTCTCAATATGATTGAGTATTTTCTGACCCACTAAACAGGTTCACACACAGCAGCTGTGTGAGAATGTGCGTCTCACCAACACCAGGGCCTCCAGTTGGTTGATGTAGATCTCTTCGCTGGCCAAGAAACCAGACAGCACCAGTTTCTTCATCTCCAGCCCTTTCTCAACATCTCCCTGCAAAAACAATACACAACGCTGTAATGAAGTGGACACAAAGCACATGCCGGCATCACACGGGAGGACCACGACTTTAATTCATTTCCTGCATGGTGCCAGAGCAGTTACGACGCCGGGTAAACACCAGAATAAAGCACACACACGTGGTTGAAACAAAAGCCTGACGGGAATCCATAAAACTTGTGCAGCGAGAAGATTTCCTCATCTGAAAACGTCGATGGTGACTTAGCTGACTCACGTAGCTTCCAGGTTACAGCTATATATGGAGATCAGAGTCAAAGAAGTCGCAGCTATAATCATGTTTTTAGCAAAACATGACATACTTTCTGTTTAGGTCTGTTGTGCAGAAAAATCATAACTTTTTCAAATAAAAAAGATGGTGTTCACAATCATATATATTCTTCCAAGGCCATTTTGGTCTAAATGGCCTTGGAAGAAAGTTGATTTTATATCTGGCTGTATATTGCTGCCAAATGATTTGGATCTCTTATCCAAACATATGAATAACAGATCCATATGTTTCTTCACATACTACATGTAAGGTGTAAATATGTCAAGTTAGGTTGCAATGGAAGTCTAATACCAGTCCGTTCCTCTAGTTTGTATGAAGTTTCCAGTTAAAAGAAACGATTATTTTTAGATTATATTTTATCCGTTTCAAACTGTTCATTTAAATCTGAATGAATGTTTTGACGTCTTTTTTGTGTGCATAACATTCAGCGCCATCTTAGCGGCAGCACTCCAAATTTTAGAAGAGCAACAGCAAGAGTTTCTGTGCATTTTTCCTCAACTCTCAAGCTAATTTGGTCTGTTTCTCCTCCCCGTTTTCCAGGCAACTTTCCTTCAGGAACGCAATTTTATGATATTTCCACAGAACATAACCTGGGTCAGGACATTTTCTTTCTTTTTATTAACCATTCCTTAGCCAGCGAGTGTGAGGATAGTTGAGTAACATGCAGTTTTACTTTTAGGCAGCAGTTTCTTCTTAAGGTTTGCGCTTAATTATCTGCCAAGATACAAACCTAGAAGAAAATGTGCAACTATTTCAGTAAAAAAAAAAAAAAAGAAGTCTTAATCCAAACCCGATAAGAAGCAAATGTGAAACGTCTTTTTCACAAGAAGGCAAAAACAGCACTAACCACTAGAAACTTTGGTCTAGTTTCTAGTGCAAATATCTTCGTATCATGTATGCTTACATATGTGCACTAGAAACTAGACCAAAAATACTTGGAAAGATTTTGTGTTTTTGCATTTGCATATTTAAATGACGCTGAATGCTGATCAATGTGCCACATGGGAGAGCTTCATGTCACAGCACCACAATATCAGATAAAAAAAAAAAACACTGCGATACGAGTCAGTTCTGTGGATGGAAAGAAATAAAAATCTTCTGCTGTGTCTGTATGGAAAAAAACACAGTCTTCTTTGGGCTGGGTTTCTAAATCTGTTTACACACATGTACCGTCACAGATCTGCAAAAAGCAACTAGTGAGGAGAAAGGATGATTAATTATTAACACGGTCAGATCTTTGCGATGATATTAGCACACTAGCCCTCCCCTAAGACAGGGGCAAGAAGGCCCGACTTTGGCTCTATGTGTTAAATCCGTCTCAACTACCGGCTACCTCTGACATCGATGTTATCTGTGAAGACCAAAGGTGTGGTTTGTGATGACGTCGTGAACGATTATCACACAAAGTATGGTGATTCACGAGTCTTTTTTATTTTTAAAGACACAGCTAACTGTTTAGCAATGGTGGTACTAACAGATGTTTCTGTGGATTGAACCAGGTTCTATTTCCTTAACAGAACACGGCAGACCCAAACAACAGAGTAAGGTTGTAATGTATGAGCTTAGTGTTTACTTAGGATAAATTTTTCTGGTAAATTATCCTAGAAACTGTTGCGATAAACGGTAATATTGTCATTTTGAGACCATTTTCAACTAATATAATAATAATGGAAAGTATATGCTCTCAACGATAACTTTTTTTTTTTTTTAAAGAACATTCAACACTGGAACTAGGAAACATTTTAAATATCCCAAAAAAGCAAAACAGAAATGTTTAAAATGAATTATGAAGTCTCTAAATAAAATTATAGTTAAAAACATATCAATCATTCAGCTTAGATGAGAAAAACAGGCAAAAAGTGCCAGTTAGGACTTTTGTTAAAAAACAGTGCAACCAACTATTTTGTACTGGTTGTCAATTTTTTTTATTTCAAAATGTCGGCTATTCAACAATATTAACTAATATAATCATCCAAATTAAAATTATCGAGCTCATTTTAATCTATTACGCAATTAATTAATTTATTGCTTGGTGTGACAGGATTAATTGCTACTACAACCTTCTAAGCTCTTTTAAAAGACCTGGTGAAATAAATATTTTCAGCTTTTTAGAAATAAAAATCTGAAAAGTGTGGCATGCATTTGCATTTAACTTCGCCTGAGACAATTCTCTGATACCGTTATGTAAAATCCACCTAAATAATAAATAGAGTCCACTTGTAAGAAATTTAATCTCAGGTTATTGACATCTGAAGCTTTTAGTATTTCACAAATGACTGGTTTGATTTCTTTTAGATGAATCAGAGTACAGGGAGCTGAACTCAAATAGATTTTAGCTTCTTGAAAACATTCATCATTTTCATTCCCCTCCACAAGTACACACCACTTTGTGTTGGTCTATGACATTAGGTCCCATTCAAACGCATATGTTTTTTGTCGCAATAAGTAATTAATCAATTAGTCGTGTGATAAATTACACTGAGCGTTATCATTTCCACTCTGGTGATTAATATTTTGTTTACAGTGACATTCAAATCAATTTTATTTATGGTTTTGGTGTGTGAGGTTTTTATTTATTAACTTTGCTTGTTATGTTTTATTATAACTGCAAGACATGTTATTTCCAGTTGGACTGATAAGCGTTCTTTACAAAATTAAAGCTTATTGGTCCTTAGGAGGCCAAACTTGCATTATTATTCCATTATCAATATATTACTTGAAAATGGTCTCAAAACAATAACAGTATCGCCATAATTACCAGGACAATTTATCGTGACAAAATGAGAGTATGTTTAAGCAGTATGAATACTTTTGAAACACTGCAGGATGGAATTTAGACCTGACCCCTGGCTAAACTTGCTAAAGTGCAGGAGAAGTGCTCACTTTACCATTTTAGAGTTGAATAGAAAGTTGGAAGGGGGGGAGAAAAAAAAGACACGAAGAATATTTTCCCTCCGCTGTACAAAGAGCTACTGTGTAGCAAGACCAAGATGAGAAATCCAGAAAGCAAGGAAGTATTTATTTTTTTCCCTCCCCAACGCAGAAGGATTCTCCATACATACGTTCCTTTTGCACCCCTGTACTCACTGGTTGAGATAACAGAGCTGATATTGTGGCAGTGTGAGACAGTTCAACTGCAGATAGGAGTTCACACACACACACACACACAGACAGAAGTTAGCTTGGGAAGAAATCAGAAGTGTTCACAGAGCAGCAGAGTGAGGAGACATGTGCTCCAGAGGAGCTGCTTTGTTACACACACACGCACACACACACACACACACACACACACACACACACAAACG
Source organism: Xiphophorus maculatus (assembly GCF_002775205.1). NCBI lineage: Eukaryota > Metazoa > Chordata > Actinopteri > Cyprinodontiformes > Poeciliidae > Xiphophorus > Xiphophorus maculatus. The sequence continues at coordinate 24,705,253 of NC_036453.1, read as the reverse complement.
GCTGCGGCACAGATGTCTCACAAGCACAAAAACAAACACATTGACACCACATCATAAGAGGACTCCAATTACGGCTTTCAGTTAGTCTACGAGTGGATCAGCTTTCAAGTGTTTGCATCGCCAGCGTGTTTTTCCTGTATCCGGCTGTCCAGCGCCCGCCTCACCTCACCTTGAACTGTTTATGTATCGGAGTGATGAGGTCCAGCTCGCCATCTCCATACTCAAACACCTCGTCTTCCTCCTCCAGCACCTTGTCCAAGTAGCCCAGCACTTCCTCCTCTTCCTCCTCCATGGTTCCTTCTTCTCCTGTCCGCTCTTTTGCCACCTCCTCTCCTCTCTCTGCTTCTGGATCAGGGCCCGCCTGGACACATCAGGATTTTCCCTTCGGAGCAAGTCGTCTGGACGCCGACAGGGTGAGGGAGAGAAAGGGAGAGAGGGCCCCGCCTACGCAACCCCACCCCCCCTTTCCTCTGCTGGGCTTCCTGGTGTTTCTGTGTGTTCAGTGTGTGTGTGTGTTGCAGTTCCACCTCGGTCGATACGGTCGGCCCCTCCCCTCTCTACCCGCCCCTCCTTTCACAACAAACGCTATCCAGCCACTTCCTTGATGGCTGCGCAGGCCGGTTCTCTTTAGAGTCAACGGTGGGACACTCGTCTGCGTTCTCTTCTTTTCTTCTTTATTTCAGCCTTCCGCTCTCATCAGTCAAAAGCCACTTCCTCATCATAAAACAGGTTCTGCCTTTCTCGCGTGGGTACGCGCTGCACAGTTTTTCTCCTTTGGTCATTGTCTCATTAGTGGACTGCTCAGAGCCGTCGGTGCTGCCCCGTAAACAACGGGTTCTGATTGCAGATCAAGTAGTTCCTGGGTGTGCTCCGTGTTGGGCTTTAAAGATACCATCCAGTGATGTATTTTGGTCTCATTGACAAGTGGTCACTTACAATAAAAACACAGCTAGGTGTTGAACAAATGAGACGTCCACAACAGAATTTCACAAATCCCACTGAAAGGAAGAAGAAGAAAGAAATCTCCTTTGTGTTATTTGGATTGACGACGTCACAAAAGGCACAAGAATGGAGGCACTGGTCAACACTGGGGCAAATTAGCAACTTTTACAGATTTTAAACATTTCAATGCCTTTAAGTTCACTCATGTTTTTATGCCAAAGTCGGACTATATGCTGATTTTGATGGTGAAGCTGAAGCAAACATTGACATCGTCTTCAGAAAGTTATTTTGTACTAATGTTTAAATATTCCAAATGGAATCTTTCCATCTGATTGATTTTTGTGCTAAACAGGATTTCTGTAAGTTAGGCAGCAAATGTTTAAGGCTGATTAGGCTTAAATTGAAGGTTCCGGATGTGAATGAATTATGCAAAAATACTTTTAAAGATTACTTATTTTAATAGCTTTGAGGTCCTTCAGTGACGAACTGCTGCATCCTATGCGCACAACTGAGCGATATCACAGCTCCTTCCTCCCAGCAGCTGTTATAAAATGTAACGATCACTGCTACCCACAAACTCAGACTCGTTAAGTGCTTACACCCCTGCAATCTCTCTCATTCTGCAGTTTGTCTGATTTCAATAAACGCCACCGCTGTTATTTGCACAGTATTTTTTATTTCTTGTAGTCTGTTACTGTTTTCTCCCAACACATACACACATCTTGAACATTTTTTTGAAGTTATGCCACTCAGATGCACATCGATTTTATAGATTTTTAACAGCAATGCAGTATTATTTTTCTTGTTGTAAATTTTATCTCATTATGCAGTCTCTTATTCTTATTTTTCTGTTTTTATTTTTATTTTTGGTCTTAGTGTGAATATCCATGCTTCCATAACCTTTAACTTTTCTAGCTTAAGTTAATCTATTTTCTTTGTTGGCACTGATACAAGTGTTTTGTATTTTTACTCTCAGTCTACATAGCTTCAATAACTTACTGCAATATATTGCAAGCTTCATAATTATCAATGACCGTTTTTACTTGATGCTTCAAAAGACAGTTCTCGTCGAATATAAAGTTACGCATGATGAATGCACGTAGAGTATACTTTTAGGATTTTAATCAGAATTTTTGTTGATAGAAGTGTTTTTGCTTCCCATCTGTGGACTGGATATTCAAATACAGTCAAAAATTGTTGTTGTTTAATGAATTTCCTCAAAACGCAGTCAGTGTTTTCACAGATGAAAACACTCCGTTTTGTGGCAGCTGTTCAGAAGCCATTTAATGGAGAAATTAAAAGAAAAGAAAAGTAAAATGCCAAAAATAAACAGCAAAAACACTCAAAAGCAACTTATAATGTGATGTCATCAGAAGCTCATTTTCGAATTAAGCAGTTTTTACATTTATTAAACAAGGATTTAAAAAAAAATTAGCCAAAAATCTAGCCACAACATTTTGTTCTATAGATGAATCAACTTCATCTTAAATCATCTTGGACGGTTTTACAGAAAAGTCTGTGCAGTAGCTTTAAAACAATGACGTATGCATGAAAGAAAGCAAAAAGATGCAGTTTAATTTAGGTGTGTTTGTATTTTTTAATGATTGAGGACTGCAATGATGTTGGCATGCTGCTAAATTTAACTTGGTATAGTGCAAAAACTATCACCCACGGTGACTGTTACCTTGTTTCACTGCTTAAAGGCCGTCATGTTGAAGGTTTTACTTATTTATTTTGTGTATCATCACTGTTTATGCAAAGCAAAAATGGCAAAAATTCAAGATGATATTATAAAGGTCAGCCTTACTTTTTAAACCAAGCACTGGAAAGTGTGAATGTTAGCTAATCTTATGTTTGTGGCTTATTTTTCAAAGTCAGCACAATTTCCAGCCATTAATGTGACGGGTGAGGATCGTTAAAGAGAAGGAAAGCAGACAGAAAACGACACCAGAGTAAGACAAAGGAGAACCAGTGATAAATAGTGAAGATAAACCAAACACAAACTTGAGAAAACTCACTATTCTGTCAGGAGAATATAAACATGTGCACATTTTATTCATATTTATTCATGCACATCGTACTGCATACATGTGTTATAGCTGGGAGCTGTCAGCTTTTGTGAAAGGCTCTGCAAATTCAGCAGAAATAGAGGCCAACTTAACAAGCATGAGGAGGAAGAAAGTGAAGAAGCCTCCAGGCACTCACATTTTCTTCTCTGGCTGTGCTGTTGTGTGGGAGATGCTGACTGTTACAGGCTACGTATCTCACACATAACATTTTAGAGATTTTTTTGGTAACACTTTATGTGGCGGGTTGTGCATAAGACTGACATGACAGTGTCATAAACATGACATAACACCTGTCATGAACATGAAGGAGTCTTTATGAATGTCTATGAGTGTTATCATGAAGTGTCATTCGGTAAATAATGACACTTTTAACGCAAAGTTGCTCTAACGGTTGCATTAAAAGTCCATTAAAAGTGTCAACGTTGCATTAAAGTGTCATTATTTACAAAATAATACAAAGTTGGGACTTCTAATGGACTTTTAATGCAACTTTTAAAGCAACTTTGTAATAAAAGTGTCATTATTTACCGAATGACACTTCATGACAACAGTTATAGACATTTGTAAAGCCTCCTCCATGTTCATAACAGACGCTTTATGTTTATGACAGTGTCATGTCAGTCTTATGCACACCCTGTCAAATAAAGTGTTACCTTTTTTTAACACAAATTGTACAAAAGTAAAGTCATATTTTTTGTTGTCTTGAAAAATTACAAGAATATGTTTGATTTTTTCCAACTAACTCCTAGGTCCCTCAAGTAAAAGCTTCTGAAGACCAAAAGATGTTTCGTTCTACTTGTTTTTAAGACAGTTCTGGTTTGGTAGATTTTTGGCACCATATATCCAAAGTATTCTTCTTAAAAGTTTCATATTTTAATAACTAACAATTTTCCCCATCTTCTGCTCTTAGTGCTGCTTACCACTAGATGGAGACAAGCTTCTATTTCAGTGAATAAGCAGACTGACCACCAGCAAAAGTACACATCTGAATAATATCTTAATAATTTATGAATTAGCTCGATTAAAAACACATCCTGGATGAGGACCGGGGGTATTTATATCGCAGTGATTACACAGTAATGGTGCTTCAAATCTAGAATAAAAAATAGAATCAAAGACAGAGAGCAAATACTGAAATTTAGGAAATTGAAAGAACAGATAACAGAGGAGGAAACAATAGAGAAATTAGTAAATACGGTAATCTTATTTTTTACACTGGAAACAAACTTTATTCCTCCTGTGTTCTGAGGGGAGAAACAAGCCACTCATTCATGTTGATACTGCTGAAGAGGGCTAAGCTAGTAAGCTAATAATGCAATGGCAATATTGCCATCATCCAATATTGCCATTGCATATTGGAAGATGGTAATGGTATCATCTTCTGGTACCATTAAGAAGATGGTACCAGTTGTGATAAATCCATAATTTCATTATTCCTCTGTTCTCATTTGTGATCAGGATCCTTCCGACATCGTCAACTTTAGTATCTTTATGCTCCACAACTCAGATGGAAGAACAGTCACACTATTATTTATACACTTCATGAAGAAAGTGCAAGAAGCCCAAATTAGCAGTAGGGCACACAGCAAACAGGCAAAGATCAGATGAGATCCTATCCTTTACGAAAATCAGTTTGAGGCTGGAAAAACATGAGACATCAACCCATTTTTCTCTGCTTATGTACCACTTCTTGTTCGTCTGTTGCATAGAATCCAAATAAAATATCTTGTAGTTGCAGCTTGACAATGTGGAAAAGTTATATGTTGCAAATAAGTTTGTACTGTAAATTAAAATTCCTAAAGTGACAAATATTGATCAATGCCATGGACCCTCGGTCTCAGTTAACACAGTCCACACATGGGCTCTAATTTACACGCAGACTGGCAAATTGAGTCCATCTGTTTCAGTGGCCCTCCACAACAATTACAGGAGGCCAGATAACACGGTGGACAACACAGTGGCAGGTGATTATAGGTGATTATCGGTCCTGGGGTGAAATGATCGCCAGGTCAAGTTACCAACACTAGAGGATCAGAAAGAGAAAACTGCACAATGACTTATCTCAGAAGCATAAGGAAATATGTAATACAATTCTGTTGAGTTTATATATACAACAGCACCAATTTAAAACTGCACTAGAATGATTTACCATCTAAAATATCACCTTGTGAAAGGTTTTTTTAAATGTATTTTTTTCTAATGCTGATGGTGTCACAACGTTCCCTGCACTTCAGCAAGAAAAGCCCATCTAGGTAAAATCAGTAGAACTACGTAAGAAAAAACCCCAACAACTTATATTTAAATTCAATGAGAACATCAGGTACTAAGGATTAAAATGCAGTTTTTTCCTGAGGAAATAGCTGCACAAAGTAGCACCAACAGACCTAAGGCTGAAACAATTATTATTGAAATCGTCATCTAATTTAGTAATCGATTAATCGTTAACTGGAGTATGCAGACTCCAAAAATATGGCCTTTAATAAAAATAAAAAAAACAACACCCTTAGAGCAGCAATTAATCCGGAACTGTACGAAAAACATATACATTATGAGAAAAAAGACCCTTGTCTGTAAATATGTTTTAGCCAAGCTACTCCACAGGTGATGTAGTTTTAGCTTCATCCGGTTGAGATTTACTAAGGGAATAAATACCATGGTGTTGCATTTTAGGCAATAACATGTTTATTTTCTTATCATAAAAAGTAATCAAATTACTTGTCCAATATGGTGTAAAATATGCTTAAGTGGTTAAATGAAAAATCTGCAGAATGTCTCGTTTTTTATCACATTAATTGATAAATCATCAGGATGAAAGATAGATTAATCGATTACTAAAATAATCGTTAGTTGCAGCCTTAAACAAATCACTGGCTTGTTTTACTGGAAGGTTGATCATTTGAGTAAAAACAGGTCAGTAAATCCACAAATTCAGGAAAGAAAAAGAAAAAAATCACCAAAAAGACTCTACAGAGCCACATTTTTGAACTTATGCAACATAACAAGCACCATGGTGAGAACTAAACACAACTTCTCATGCTTGGATCTGGTAAATACATCTCATGTATTTACCAGAATTAAGTAATTAACATCAAAGCCTATAACAACCCTCAGTTAATCTAATCTTTTCAGCTGAATGTGTGGAGCTGACACAGAAAGAGGAGCTGCCATCAATCATCTCATGTTTAGAACAGATCTGGGAGCCGAGTAGCTAAGAGCCTTTAATCAGATGTTTGAGGGAAAACAAGGATGAAGTGCTGCAGGATGGATAGCAACGTTTATTTACACAGGAAATGCTGTCATCTAATTAACGGTAGAGTTTCTAGTAGCACGCACTGCTACATATCAGTCTAACGTATCTTAAAAAAATAAAATAAAATCACTCACGTATTTCAGGCTATGTCTTTACTCATCCATGTACGAATGTTTTGATTTAAATATATTCAGTGGAAATCAATCTACCACATAATCAACCACGAGGGGCAGCAATTTACTCTCCTGTTACGTCCTGTTCATTTACGTACAGTACCTACATTGCCTTGAAAAATTATTTTTACCCCTTTCATTTTTTACATTTAGTCCCACAAGATTCAGTGTATTTCATTAATACTTTGTGTGACTGACAAACACAGATACCCAGTTTCAAGTAAAACAAAAATAAAGGATCCCCAAAGCATGATCCTGTCACCACCAAGTATCCCTTAAGGAACGGTATGTTCACAGTGTATGAAACCTCAATAAACCCCAGGGGGTATGAATAGTTTTCCTAAGTCAAAACATTTTTCCCTCCCTTGTTATGTGCATTTGTGTGCCTCTTCTTACCTCCAGAGGCGAGGGGGAGACCGCCTCACCATCAGGCCCCTGAGACACGCACAGCTGGGGGGACATGGTGGGCGATTCGTCTATGTAGGGCAGCGTCTCGGAGCTATCCTGGGACTTGCCGTCTTCGGCTCCGTCCCCATCGTAGCCATCTGTATTATAATTGAAGTCTGTATGTGGAGGGGGAAGGAGAGAAAAGTTCAGGTTTATCGTCACGCGTGCGCAGATAAAAATGCGATACATTTGCGGCACATTTTGCCCTGACTTTCGCCAGTAAAACAGAATACAATCTTCCATGAAAATGTCCAAATAATTAGAGCATAAATAATAAAAGTCACTGTGCATGAGTCTCTGTTTTCCTGACGGAGGATAAGGTTATAAGCTGGACGGCTGGAGTGCTTTCCAGCTGCTCTGATACAGGAAAAGTGCAGGTTAACAGTTCACCACAGAACAAAGGGATTCAAGTTACAGGCATCACTTTCCAGCCACTTATACAAGTCCAAGCAATTAATTCTTATACTGAATAACAATTTGCTGTGAAAGCGTTGAGATAAAGCAACTAGACCCAAAATGAAAATCTTCATTTCAGACAGAGCTCTGAAAATATGAAATAGAGTTGGTACGACTAATCAAAGTAATTGAGATTAATCTGTTTTTGAAATAGTCAATTTAGTAATCGATTAATCGTTCATCCTCAGAGCAGTATTTAAGCCAAAACTGCACAAAGCAATCTATAAATTTGGCATCTAAGTTAAAAGCTTCTTTGTCTGCAAATCTGTTTTACCCAGAATCTTTGCCGAGGTAGATAAGATCGGTGGATCACCAAGCTCCCAAAATGAAGGAAGTCTGGGCTGATTTATTTTTCAACAAAAGCAAATTAATTATTTGCAACTTTTAATGTACTTCTAATACTGTATAAAGAAGGCTTAAGTGGTTAAATGAAAAATCTACAGATTGTGCCAATTTTTCCACCCAATTATTTGCAGCCCTATAAGCAAAAAACTACCAAAAGTCCAAAGCCAAGAGCTAACTTTAACTTTGTGGAATCACAGTCATGTACTAGACTTTGTGTCAGAAATCAGGTCGAAACTCGTGAACACTGGCAGTCAAGCCCTGAGTAGTGGTGACAGCTCCGGTGGAAGGGAACATCGCTGACTGTGAAATCACTCCTGTCCTGAGGTCAAAAGAGCAGCAGCAAAAACAAGACGACTGGAATAACAACTAGATATTCGAAGAATGAGAAAGGAATAAAAAATTTAAAAAGAGGTTGATTTATGTTATCACAGCTGATTTTCCCACAGAAACTAGCACAGTCCTTTTCAAGCATATTTCTTTTGTTTTCTTTCAAGACAAAGAGAGCTTTCTTATGAAACTTGCTCTTGTTTTTGGTTCACATTTTATTAGCTTATTAAGTTTAGTTGGATTTCTTAATAACTTGTATTGTTACTGTGTTTGTATTTTTTATGCTATGTTTTATCAAAACAGGTCTCTCTTGTAAATGAGATATTGACTCTCAATGAGACAACCTGTATCAGCAGTGTTTAAAAATTTTAAACTGGTTTTCGGTGATGTTTTACAGTGATTGTGTGGGAGTTGTGTGGGTGTTTTATAGGGCGGGTGTGTTTGCATAAAATATATCAGTCGTTTCTAATGAGATGCGGATAAAAATTAATAGGAAAAGCGGGACTCAAACCCCACTGGGACAATTTACATCATGCAGTTAATGTTGCAGCTCGGCTGGACATGCAGTCTGTGACATGTACCTCAAGTCATTAGGCCCACCTGTCAATCAGAGCCTCCATCTGGTAGCTGCATGCTTGTGTGTGTGTTGATAATTGAGAATTTGAATCGGGACATGATTTTTATGCAGCTGTCATGCATACGCAGAAATAGCTGCGTTCCGTGAAGCGTTGCAGGAAGACACGAGTGGAGCGTGAAGTATTAAAGTGAGGAAGATGCTAACAGCTGATCAGAATCCAAATCAAATCTATTTTAAAGCAGGCGGCCATCATTGCTCTTTATTTTCTATTTGGAGAAACATCTGAAGGACACAGAGCCCATTCAGAAATACAGCTCCAACTGCGCCGAGCAGAGAGCTGGAGTGCATACAGTAGTCTAGTTTACTTTATCCATCCCGACCGTTATGCATATTAACTATTTGATTTCGTCATTATTGGTGTGAAGTGTGTGAGAGTCTCTCAGAAGAGCAATTTGGCATGTGATTGGTCAGTCTTTCAGCTCATTAGATCTGCTTAGCAGTTTTAATAAAAGCCACACAGAGGGAGAGAGGGAAGAGGAAGTAACTGTAACTATCTTTTGCACAAGCCAGACCCACTGCTGCTAATTCACAAAAACAGATCAAGATTAAAATACCTGCTCAACAATGAAGCTTGGATTTCTCCGTAAGCATTTCAAGAAGGGTTTTCTCAAAAGTACTCTGAAATTTGAAAAAAAAAACAAACAAAAAAACAAAACAATTCTATCAATGATTATCTTCAAAACTTTAGTGTGATCCTTTTGTGTTCCTGTTTGAGTTTTTCCATCTGGTCCTATTCATGACAGCTATGATCACTAAATATTACGGATACTAAATTCTAGAAGTTTATCATTCTCTGCATAAACCAGGTTTTCTATCGGAGTCAAACTTTCCAAAAATCCATCCATTTTCTCACACAAACAATTTATTGTCCCCGTACCGACTACAAACTTTATCCTAGATCAGAAACATGCAAATAAAGAGGAAAAATAAAACAAATACAAATGGGTGGACTGTTATGAACTCTTGATTATCTGAGTTCCCTGATATGATGTCACCAGAGCTTTTTTGTGGAGACTGAAAATTTTGTCTCTAACATCTGTCTGTGTTCAGCTTTCTAACCGCGCGACCAGACAGAGATTTAAAGAGGAGGATAAAACTGCCTTTCATCACCATGGTAGCATTAGTTGTTTTATGATTTCATTTCTCTACTCCTGAGGTTTACAGAATGGAGAATATCACTTCCTCTTAGTTAGCCTGGAAATGTTCGTGTGTCACACGGCACCGCTTTCACCTCTCGTCACAGAGCTACATTAATGTCGCTTCACTGTTGTATGTTTAATGTTTTCTGTTAATGATTTGCTGCCAATCAACAGAGAGAGAGAATGTTTTAGATGGTCCGCCAGCTGCAGCCTGTTCTGTTTGGCCATCCATGTCTGCAGGATTAGACTGGAATAAGATCAGAATGGAGCGTGACGGAGTAGCAGATCCCACCGAGTACGAAGAAATGGCCTTAGAGGAAAGCAGGGCTGCAACTAATCATTTTAGTAATCGATTATTCTGACGATTAATCAGATTTAAAGAATTGGCACACTCTGCAGATGTTTCCTTTAACCACTTCAGCCTTTATTTAATCAAGAGGATTAGTTACCTAAAATGCAATTGTAGCCTTCTTTTAGTGTACACCTGATCACTTGTAGTAAAGGACGTATCTGCAATTAAAAAATACTTCTAACATGGATAGAAAACATCAACAGAAAAGGGTTTTCTTTCATCATAAATGCAAAATGTAAATATTTTTGTACACGTTTGGCTTAATCATTGCTCCGAGTATGTCATTACTTCAGCAAACGGCCTTTTATAAGTCTGTGTACTCCATCGATTACAAAATTAGTTGACGATTATTTGATTTATCAATTAATCACAATTAATCTGATTAATCATTTCAGCCCTTGAGGAAAATTAGGCTTATTTCATAAAATCTGCACTGCAATTCAGAGATAATGACTGTACATTCTATTTGGTTTTGAGACACACACACACATTTAGAAGCCACAGCTAAACCAATAGCACATTGCAACTCACCATCACTAGTGAACAGAGAACGAATGACGCACACAGCCTCAAAGAAGAAAGCCATAAGAGTTGCAGCAGGTTGTCTCTTCACTGGCAATTGTCCATTGTTACTGTTAGGCAACGTTCTGTCCCCCTCTAAACACTAGCAGCACAACTTCTTAGTCTGGAACTGAACAATGAGTTGATCCAAAACCCAACATGTGTGGCCTGCCGCTGAAATAGTGATATGAAAACTACAGCCAGCGTGGTGCTTCTCCGTGCTCAATGCTTGCACTGTTTCAAACCTTGAGCCAGCACTTATTCAAATGAAGGCTCTAGGGGTTTATCCAACAACGTCCAAAGCCAGCTCAGGAGCGTGTAATAAACACACATCCATGAAAAGCCGCTGCTGAATAGAAGATGTAAAATGTGGTCTTCTCACTCTTCATTTGCATATGGCTGGCCCCCTCTGGTTAGCAGACAGTATTCTAGTCAACGGTCCGTAACTAGAATACGGACCGTTTTCTAGTCCGTATTGTTTTCTTACGGACTGTAAGAAAACAATATTTTTGGTGTTTTCTTGCGAGTACATGGATTAAAAATACACATGAACTGCCTGCATGATAAAGGAAAAAAAAAAACAACCAAAACTGGAGGTGTGAGGTAATCCACTGCTAGAAAGGAATATAGCTGTTAAATTATACCTTGTTTTGTTAGTTACTGAAACATTTTCAGAGGAGTACTTAAGCCAAAGTTGTACAAAAACATTTTGCATTTAAGATAAAAACATCACTGTCTTTAAATATGTTTTACAGTTAGATTCACTCAGTTCAAATTAACCAAAGGAATGCTGTGTTATTGCGTCTGTTTATTTTGCTGTTTAAATGAATTTAATTAATTGTTTATTTGCATCCTTTAATGCATTTCTTACACTGTAAAACCAAGGGCTGAGTGGTTAAATAAAATATCTGCAGAATGTGCTAATTTTTTTTATCTTATTAATCGCCAGAATAATCAATTAATAAAACAATTGTTAGTTGCAGCCCTACTTGGACTAAATTAACTTATATAGCCCTCATGCATTGTCATAATCATGCCTTGTTATATCTTCTGGTGTTAAATTCTTTAAAAAGAGATCAGAGTCAGCTAAAAACAAGAAAAACCAAAAATGTGTCTTTTTTTAGAAGTGAGATATACTATAAAAAATTTATTTGATGGATTTTACACCAAAGTCTGGCTAGTAAACTTAAAGCTGACCAGCACAAACAACTGTTATTGTTAACTATTACATCCTGGTCTGAAAAAACAAAACAGAAAACCTTTGCCCTACAACTGTCAATAAATACGGAACTGTGTAAACGATTCATTTGCTAATCAAAACAGTCCCATATTATGGTGACACTTCCCACGTAGTTTATTTGTTAATAACGTAATATTTTGTAGCAAAGTAAACAGTGTCTCTGCAATTAACATGAATTGTCTCACTCATGTCAGCAAAGTTTTCAAAGCTGACCTTTTTGAGGCGGCCCAGTAGTCACACTCGGACAAAATTCCTGCCATATTATATCATCGGCAGAACAAAAAGGCACAAACACACCACTGCAGACTAAAAAGAGAGCTTTGAGCAAGATACAAATCACATATACAACGCCCACAGTCTGATGTGCAAACAGGGGGACTAAGCTTTACCAAATACAAGCTTCCAGTGAAACAGGGAAATGATGAGAGGACTAATGGAAGCCATCACAGACGCCGTGTCAGAGGCTGATGTGTAACTACAGTATCGGGTAATTTATATGTACCGGTAGCTAAATTTCAGGGTTGAATTTCAAAGAGTTCATTCAGAACAATTACTAGGCAACTAATGAGGATTTTGGTCATCACTGGTAACAAAACGGAAGGCTTTATTAGGATGAAAATGTGATTATAAGGTCAAAACTGACCAAACAATGTAAAGCCAGGGTTGTAAAACATTTCCACTCCTTGAACTTTATTCTATGTTGTCATTAAGCCTGTCGCAACAAGCAATTAATCACATGATAATTTCCATTCTGATTAATATTTTTTGAAGGGCAATTTTGTTTACAGAAACATCATAATCCATTTTATTCATGGCTTCCACAGTGTGATTTTTAATTATGTTTTATTTGCTGTTTTTGGATGCCATGTTTTGTTTTTGATATTTCAAATATCTCAGTTCCAGTGTTTAGCATTCAATAAAAAATTAAAGATTATTGGTGGGTGAACTTGCATTATTATGTCGTTATCAATAGATTACCTGAAAATGGTTTTAAAACAACAATATAATTTATCACAATAATTGTGGGACAATTATTCATCCAATTGGGGTATTGGTGGCAACAGTGGTAGGAGTTCACCCTGCGAGAGGTGGGTTGAAAGTTTGATTCCCGCTCCGTTGACTCTGGGGATAATGTGATAAAATGCGAAAGAGATCAAATACAGATGAATCCGTCAGTATTACGGCTTTTTTGTAAAGTTGCACTTCCCACAAGAAGCTTTGGGAAAACGGGGCTGCCTCTGTTACCCAAGCCACAGATACATGCTCTACACAATTACTCCTGGGCTCTGCTGTGAGTCAGATCAATGAGGCTTCTGTTATTAAGGAGTGGCTCACACCAGAAAACCTTTTAAACTAGGACAATACACGCCTACACACACACGCACACAAATACCACAGACAGAGCTCACTGATCTGAATTTACAAACTTGCTCACTGTAGCTGCTTTGTGTGACCGAGACTGTGTCCAAAAGGAAAGTGTTTAAATCTCCCAGGGAAGAAAAACACGTCAGCAGTTTTAGCTTAAAAATGTAAACAAGATAATAAGATACAATAGGACCAAGGTGTACAATTAAAACAATACTACAAACTTTAATAATCTGAGTATCTCCTTAAAATTACAGTTTTACTTTTATCTATTTGACACATTAAGTATCTTTCAAGAGAATCTTGAAATGTGACACAAGGAGATTTTACATCCAAATTCAGTTTACTCTGTCAGAGTCATGAAACTAATCAATTCCATTGATTAACAGTTGTGTTATGATGCCAATTCACAACTAAACACCTAATAAAGAACAGGACAGTGTTAAATACAGTCTAATACAGTATTTTAGCCGAATCTGGTCACATGGATTAAACAGTATATTTCCAGTTTTACACAAACCAAATCAATGAGGTCAAATTCTGCATTACTCATCACAGTGTCACAATTCCTGGAACATTATCAGCTAATAAAACCATCCGATTTCACTGAATCCTCACTTTGATCCATTCTTCCTGTCCTGAAGCTGCAGAAAGACAGCAGTGATAGTGAATCAAAGAACCATATCTAACTAGAAGACGCCTCTCGACAAAAGCAAACAATTATAGTTGAAGTGATGCACAATAATTGAAAAAATTTAACCAAAACTAATTGGCTAAAAACAGAAACGTGGCTTCATTCATCAGAGCCTGGTGTGGATATGGTGCATATGCAGACCAATCCAAACTGGTGGGTGTTGAGAAATCTGATAAACACTGGATATGCAATCCAGTGGCATTTTTCTGATTGTCCAAATTAAACTCTCGTCTAAAAACTGAAGACTCTTTAGTCCCTGCTGATATGAGCTGCAGACAGCTATGAGGCAAATAAAGACACAATTGTTGCATAATAAATCAGTTTGAGCTGCAGGGAGTTGCTACTAAATAATCATTGCACCCTTTCATTGGGTGTAATGACCTCTGACCGTGTCAGTTCACATCACTCTCACTTTGACAGACAGCTCTCACTCCTCCTATATCTCAATATCTGGGCTTTAATTTCACTGGAAAGGGCAAAGGCTGCCATGACAACCGGTGAGGTTGATCCAAATGCCTTCTGCTTGTCCACATAAGCGGTGTAATTTGTCACAGTAAAGACTTCAAAGCTGAAACAGAGAGATGATTTGAATAAACTACCAGAAGGTAAAAATACTGTTAGCTCAGGGTTTTGAAACTCCTCCAGTGTCTACATTTCACACAAACCACTGAAAACCCCAAGAGGGAAATCTGGAATAATATGTCAATGAGCAGCACTGTCCACTATGCAAATGAAGGATAGTTTATAACGCATAACAGCTTCCCATTCATCCAAAACTGAGCAAATTCAGACATCTTCTCCACAATTTGACTATATGTCTATAAGTCCACACATTTCAAAGGTTTAAAATAGGCAAGTAATTGTATCATTAAGTTAAAATAATTTTCTAGAAAATTAGAGGTGACCAACCTCTGCCCATTTTCAGTTTAGTTGCTAATTTTCTGACCATTAGCACAATGGTTAGCACAACTAATCAAATTAGTTTGATTCCTGGAAAATTAAAAACAGAATACAAATTGAAATAAAGGGTGAAATAAACTCTTGGAAACATTAAAAAAAAATCTAATCTCAGGACAACATTAACAAGACTTTTAGAGAATTTGATTTGATTTCACCAGATTGTCAATAAATGTCAAGAACTGAACATAAGTCATAAAACATGGCTGTCTTTACAATCCATTGATGCAACTCTAAAGCTTTAAACTAACTTCACAACATAATGACTGATAAAATAAGCTGCATAGTGAACACAACCATTGTCCCAGTCTTCTCCTTTCACCCGTTATGAGCGCTGAACTCACTGTACACATGGACCCAACTAATAAAATCACAGTGAGAAAAAGTTGCCGCTACAGCGTGAGAATCTAATCAGGGAGCTGTGCTGCCTTCCTCATTAATTTTCTCAGGAGAGAATGGATTACATCATGGCCTGCAGTCAGCCAACAGTGTGTGGGCACCAAGAAACTGGCGTGCAAACTGTGAGAGCTGCTGAAAATGAATAAGCAACCCGACAATCACACAAACCGATATTCCACCTTTCAGCGTCTGATGAGCGTTTTTTCCACACCTTCCATGACCACTTTCCAGAGTGTTTGAAGATAACAAGCGATTTCAAGAAAACTCTCTAAAGACAAGACAAAACACTATGTCAAAAACAAAACAAAAAAAATCTGGAATAATATTTCAGCTGCCAAGTTTCAGGTTCCCAGCCGCAGCAGTACATTAGTAGCAAGACGAATGCACAGTCATTGTGTTTGTGTGAGTGTGTTGATGCAGTGCATTCAGGCTTTTACACCTCCCTGTTCTGCAATTATCAATTAGGGGTTGACACTGGGGAAATTAAAAGCCTTGGTGATGGCCTGTGTCCGCGCCCGGTTACACCACTCCACACTCATAAAGCAATTTTTTATAGCAGAAACACAACCAGCTACAAAGTGCAGTGCTTCAAATTCACAGATCAAAACACTTCAAATAATACTCTTTCATAACGTCCCTATTTTAAACCTATGAGTAAAAAAAAAGAAGCATACCTGTTGGCTTAAAACAAGCAGCTGCTGACCAAAGAGGCAGATGAGGAGCGGTATATTGCATTCTCTACTGGTAGCTGCTTCGTCCTGAAACCATCTGAACCGGAATCAATACATGAACACACCCATCTCTTCCAGACAACATCTGACTTCACGATACAATGAGAGAGAAAGCAAGCGGCCACGTGTTCATGCATCAGCAACAGATGGGCAGATGTTTCAGATGAGTCTCGCCGCACGCCGTCGCATTCCAATCTAGTTTGCTTCCGGAGTGTTAAATTGGGATTTTATTGGACGAGGGAGACCGTATGTTGGAGATGATTGAAGGTGAAATGGCTTTTGTTTAAAAGTGCATTGTGTTCGGAGCGCGTTTAAAATCTATTAATCCATCATCTGACTTGAGAAGGATTGAGAAGTTAGAAGAAGCAGCAGCAAACAGAAGGCAACATGGAAAAGGACAAAGATAAAAAGAGGTGTGAGTGACTCATGGTCACCATTTTCACAGAGTGGCTCTGATACTTCAAGTGGATTTCTGAAAAACAAAAAATATGTGGACCACAAGCTTCGGGTCATTTATTTATAATTTGTAAATATGCAAACTATAATTACAAACTGAGGCAAGTTTGTTGAAGACTGTATATATACAGTTTAAAATATACAGTCCTCTGTATATTTTACACTCTTCATCCAGATACACATGCACTATGCAAAACTAAGGTACGCTTCTCAAATAGGAGACAGGACTTTATTTTCAAATGTTCAGCATTTCTTCTCGTTTAGACATGTGGCAAAATGGGAACAGTGTGAAAGATTGATAAAGATGGTTTCCTGAGAAAAAATTTTATAATAATTCAGGGTTTTAAGCTAAAAAAGTGATTATTGAACTCCTAAGTCAGGCTCAAGACAAGCTGTGGTCTTTGGATAAACAGGTTAAAGTGGGATTTTTGCTCCTCATTTCTTTAATCCAGCCTGATCGAGCTGATAATGGCTGGGTCCTCCGATAGGACTAACAGCTATGTTCAGGAAACAAACCCAACGAAGGCCAATAAGACGGTTGACCTCCATACAACACTCAGAACACAGAGAAATAACGGTGGATGAGGGAGAGTAAAAGTCTAATCAGCATGAACCATTGAGACCACACTAATACATATTTATTTTGCAGTTCACCATTACATCAAAAATCATCAGAAGCTAACTGAGATGAAGAAGGGTGCTCATTATCTAGCTACTCCACATGGAGTGTGCACACATGTAGAGCACTTCCTGCTGGGGGACAGGCTGATAGAAGCCAGTATTGTCCCTTAATATGCCAAAGGACAGACAAATCCACAACTGCTGGATATCTTCATGAGCCATGTGCCTGTAGGCAGCAAGAGATAAGGACCCCTCCTGTACTTGTATGCAGTCCCCCTACTCATTCACTACATCCCCCCAAACTCAACCAGGAGATGTTGCCATAGCAGCCAGTCACTATATGTTACAACTACCTGGCATAGATCTCCATATTTCAGACGGGTTAGAAATGCCACACAGCTTCCATGCATCATGGGAAACGCACTCCACCGAACACATGGAGACACACCTAAAGACCCAGAAACACTTTCACTACAGCCGAACCACTCCCCACACTAGCAGCAGGTTTGAGGAGACAAATCAGTCACATGTACTGAAAAGCTATTCAGTGCCCACACACCTGCAGTAAAAAAGTGCTGTAAATCTGCTGTGTGTGCTTCTACTCCTCAGCGTGCCACTAACTGTGGATGTCCGTTGGTGGACATGTGCTAATGGAAAATGAATCAAACCGTGCAGTGACACAAAAGCACTACAATAAAGTCATTAAAATGCAAAAGCCCGGCTAAAGCCTTTGGGGCGACCCAATCGGTGATTGTGCTGTCTGTTTAGTGGGCTCCACAGCCCAATTAGGAGAATATGATGCAGCTAAGAGGGAGTAAGACTGAGACACTGAGGGTGTTGGACCGAGTAGTTCAGGGTCAAGGAAATGTTTCGCACCACTTAAAAGCATTGGGGGTTACTTTGAGTCAATAAGGCAGAGAAGATACTCTAGTTTCATAACTAGCCTTGGAAGACATAAAGATGGAGGACGTTCATGGATGTACTATACACTCAAAGGAAGAGTAGCAGTTTTATATTTGATCTATTTTGTGTTTTTCTAAAAACAAGCAGGATCAAACAAATTGTAAAAGTGGCTAGCTAAATTGTAGCAGTTAGATTACCTAATTTAACAGAAATGTTTTTAATGAGAGCCATACAAAAGGCAGAAGACATTCTGTACTGTCAATAATAATAATAATAATAATAAAGTGATACTGTGATAGTTATTTATTCCTTTCACCACTCTGAATGAACGATGAGTAAATATGGTCTCACCATATTTACAGCTTTATACATAAAGCTGTATAGGATTTGCTTTATTGTAAAAAGACTAAATGATTTGATTTGACAAAACTTGAATCTGAACATTTTTAAAAACCATTTTCCTAAAAATGGCTTCCTTCATAGAGGAGACACTTTTGAGGCCAACAGACCTCAAAAGTACCACAGCGTTGTCACAGATGCATTGACGTTTACTTCAGAACTCCAATAAACATCCCTTTTGAAATAAATCACTAATATGCTAAAATAGAGATCTGTTGCCACATCATTCTGGCTGTTTCTGTAATGTTAATACTACTTGGCATGATTACTGCATACAAAAATTCCATTCATTTCCTATCCCTTTTTTACATTTAAGCTACAAAACATTTACAGCCAAGGAATTACAGTTTTATACCAGATAAGGAGATATAATGAAAATGTACCACTCTCCAATTAACTGGCTAAAAATATCAAAACGCAAAGGATGAATGACACTGACACTGTCATGATGATTGCTTTTAGATATATTGTGCGGTGGCCATGTCGCAGTCCCACAACTTGCTTCTGCTTACATTAATTAAGATAGAAGGAAGACAATGAGAGGAAGTTTTGACCTCAAACGTGAGGAACGCAAACATTGTCTTGAAAACAGAGCCAGTTTAGAATATCAGTGTAAAGTCAACAACAACTCTCTAGATCAGGGGTGCCCAAAGTCGGTCCTCAAGGGCCGGTGTCCTGCATGTTTTAGTTCTCTCCCTGGTTTAACGCACCTGGACCAAATGATGGCTCATTGGAAGGACTAACAAGAACATTTACATGCTGAAAAGGTTGTTACTACCACCAGGGAGAGAACGAAAACGTGCAAGATGCCGGCCCTCGAGGACCGACTTTGGGCACCCCTGCTCTAGATGGATGGATTTCTGATGCAGGACATGCTTAGACTAGATTACTGAGCAACATGTGGGGGTGAGGAGGTGCAGCTGTTACAGAACAAAAGTCATGTTGACATGACTAGTCCTGATGGTCATGTCATCACTACTTTTCATGTGTCTCTCCAAATATGCATGTACTGGTTACAGATATAAAACTATACAAAGATTTCAAAAAAACAGCGTTTCAAAATTGTCCAATATGTCCATTTGTACAGTCTGAAGTCCTTGAACGGTAAAGCTTTCAGAGAGTTTTGCCTGCCTGTCAAAGTTGCTTTATGTTCTCCCTCCGTGTCTCGGTGAACTGTTAATCACCAACACTTTTCTGTAGTTCACAAGAAAAATCCTCTGCTATGTGGAAAGTGATGGAAACAAAAGAAACGCCACACATTATTGTCATTATGATAATGATTTTAAGAGTCCAGTTGGCAAGCTTTGAGGCTTGAGCAGCACGCTTGTTAAGCAGCAGACTGTTGGTCTGCCTCTGAGGAGACAACAAATATCAGCTTTTATAGCCTCCCAGTGTTCAGTATAAACAGCAGAACAAAAAATTAATCACTTTTAGCCCAGTAAACATGTTCACTTAAAAACATACACAGTAAGCATGCTTACTCTTCCCTTACTGTCTACAACATGTGTAAATAGTATTCAAACTGATGCTACTACTGATAATAACAATAAAATGGAATCTTTTAAAAACCACCTTGCGTTATAACGGATATTCACGTTCTGTTTTCTGGTGGAGAACGGGGAAGTTTAGAATATTTGCAGCTCTAGGGGCCTTTTTTTAAAAAATATGCCAAAAGGAAAGGGGCAGAGAAAGGGGGAAAAGACATGCAGCAAAGGCTTTTTGCTGATATGTTTTTTGTTTGTACACAAATATCTAAATGGAGATAAGTACAAATATAGATTTTGTTTACTTAGACACCATCTAAGTGTTTGTCACCCTTTACAATGACGATCAAAATAAAATATGGTGCGTAATGGCTGCTTCAGCTTCCTGCCCGTTTGTGTCATGTGACCTGCTTAATGTGATGTATTCAGACATCCACAGACAGCTTGTTGGTGTAGGGGAAACGAAGAAAAATGAAGGCATACCACATGCAAACACACACACAGGAAATAATTCCTCACCTTACTTTTACTCCCACTCACTAATCCCATATCAGAAGATCATGAACCTGTTCACATGACAGCTTAATTCTGTGCATTTGGCCTTTTTCCTTATTTTCTCACTGAGGATTTCTCAAATGTCAAAGAGCCAATCAGGCTGAACAGCATCCATTGAGATAAGCATATAGACAACACACTGAGACCAGATGGCAACAGCTTAGTGGGGCAATTAATCTTTAATGACCCCAGCAAAAGCACATGTATACAAAGACATAAAGAAGAGAAAAGTTCCAATGGCCTAATGGATTCTTGGTTTATCAGCCATAAACTTATTGAAGAAATATCTCTAAATACCGAATGTAATCAAATTTGCGATGAATTAGTACATATGTTTGCTCACCTGCGTCTGGCTGGTTGACTGGTTGTTGCCCGAGTGCATCCATCAGCCCCAACTCATAATGGTCTCATCTTCTCTTCCTGTCTCCCCCACTCCTCTCTTCCGCTACACTAACCTGAATGCTTAATGATGGCCCCTGCCTTCCGGGAGCATGTAAACATGCCAGCCTCACCATTGGCTGAGGAAGAGAGGTCTTTCTGTGCCGATTGGCTGAGACAGATGGGGCATGGATGGCAGAGGAGGAAGAGGATGGTGGTTACCATAGCCCTACAGCATGACTGCTGTCTATGTCATGGAGCACTCACACACACAGACACACACCCGCACACACAAAAGGCTTCAGCCCCCTCAGGGTATAGTGATGGTCCCCACAGACTTAGAGCACAAACACACTGAGACACATGACACACCCTCTAACATCAACCACAACAAAGGATACCAGAGCTTAACCAAAATAATGATGGTGAGACATCTGATACTTAAACCAGTGGTTATTTTAGAAGCTTAACATCCAAAATCAGTTTCATATTTAAGATACTTTTCAATTTGTAGGAAATTTTTAGTAGATCAAATTATAATATTTTTTAATTCACTCTTACTTTCTAGCAAGGATGGATGACTATAGAAACACCAACCTAATGCCTACTTCACATGGCAAGATTTTAAAATTATTGGCTGATTTTCAGAACCTGAGAGACTGAAGGGAATAAGAAATCATAGATATATCAGGTTTGGTACCAGATTGTGTGGTCTACAGCCACACAGCAAATACAGCAAACCACACACGGCCATTCAGATGTCAGACAGGAAATCTCACAAAACCTTTCGAGATCAAACATGATTTCAGAGTAAAAAAACATGGAAGACAAGGACAAAGCAATGGCGATAGGTTTGCGGGCTATTTTTAACAGAGACAAAAACAATACAAAAAGACGTCCCTCACATTCACCTGACTTTGTAGTGTGCCATAGCAGTTGTTTTGTCCTCTGTATTTTGGATTCCCCTCCATGCTTTCCGTCATCTCAATTTATGATTGGCTACAGGTCATATTTAGCAGGCTGTGTAATAAAACTGGGACAATAATAACAATAATGATGATGATAAGCGATTTTTATTTTAATCTTGTTGCTGTTTGTGTACATGTTACGGGAATGGTGGGGGTTGGCCATGTGGTATTTCGTATTTGGGCATGGCTCAATGACAGTGATTGTGGTGTGGTAATTTTTTCAAGGTGTTAAAAGGGTAGGGAAACATTTATCAGTAAATATTGGTTTTTAGCCATAGCAGAATTACTAATATCAAAAATCAATAATGGTACATATTTCATATCGGTGCCACGCTGGATTTAATCAGTGTTTCTTTGCTGTCGGATTTCTCTAAAAGTTTTGTAAGACAGAATTTAATAAATACAGTTCATATCAGTAACTTCTGGGATGTACAACCTATTGACTCTTGCTAAAGGATCAGCTAAGCTATCTTGCTCCTGCTTGTTTGCTGCATGTTGAACTATAACATATTGTCAGTGACAAAAGCTGCATCCATAATGGAGAAGGTCGTCACTGAATGAACTCAGGTTGTCATGGTACAGCAGAACCCCTGCAGGGAAGGAAGCAACTAAGAAGTCAAGGTAGACTTGAAATTGATAGCCAGATCTCAGTTTCACTGCTATAAGCTAGACATGTTCATTTGAAATAGTCAAATTAGTCATTTCCAGCATCTTTATTTTGCTAAATAAAACTGGGGAGCATTTTTTTGTGAAGAGATGAACTTCTTACGTAAGCCTGAACTCCTTAACGGGCCCAAAGCAAAGACAATGCTTGAACACAAAGCAGAGAAAGATGGCACTGAGGGGGCAGTAGAGATTACTGTATTACATAACAACAGTGCTTGAGGCTGACTCAGATTGTTTCCTGCTCATGTGTGTGACAAGAAGTCTGAATGGCTGTTTCTATAGCTACAGCTCAGAGAAAAGAAAGAACAGATTCATCTGTTGACCAGGACAACGGTAGGGATGAAACGATGCGAGGACATTGATTCAACGCTGACATGCAAGCTTTGAATCGATATTCAAAGCTTGCATGTCTAAATATTTAAATGTATTTAAATATGTAGTTATTTAAATATAATAAATAACTAAATATACAACTGGCAAACACTTGGATTAGGTGGCTGATTTAACCTAAGTTGTGTGGCTGAGAAACAACTGACATGTTTGAAAAGCACTCTCAGATGACAGATTTGGTTTTATGGCCCCTGGAGTGTAGAAGTACTGGATGTTCTTTCTGAGAGGTGAAGTTAGAGAAAGACAAGTGGTTTGGTCACATCGGGTCTCTGTAAGGTGCAACAGCCGAGACATTCCTGGATTTACTAAAACTCCCCTCGGAGAGTCTGCTGGGAAGCTGTCCAGAATCGCAGAGAGTCCGTCTGCTGAGACAAGGCATGTGACAGCCAAATAACTGCTAACATTTAACACATGAAGACAGAACTGGGACTGAGTTGAAGTCAGCCAGGAGCTGCTGGCTGGCAGTAAACTCCATCAATTACAGTTAATGTGCTCCAGAGGAAATCCAGACAAAGAATATGGCAGCCTGGGAATCACATCCATCTCTCTGTTGAGGTAGTGGTTCAAGATGTTCCTCTTCCCAGCAACACTTTCCAGTTAATCCTGGGCAATCCCGATGTGTTCCCAGGGTTGAAGAAGGTATTTAAGGTCCCTTTTGGGTGTTTCACACCTGATAGTCCGGTAGACTCAGTTCGATAGGGGACCAATGCTGCAACATTTGTTACATTTTCAGCTGATGCGGTTCACTTTCACACCGCATTGTGTCAAATAAACCAAACCCTTTGAGAAATCTTTTTAAACCCTTGGCTTTGGTGGTGCTGCACATAAAAAAGACACTAAGCAAAACTTCCTTTTGTATGAAAAGTGCAGCAGACTGTGCTTGTTACAGTCTAATTAAAATTAACTTTATTTATTTCCCCAAGATAAACTGCCGGCTCCTCTGTTTAGACTATGAATGGATTAGCTCAACGCTGAATTCTCTTTAGTTTTCTCTGTTCTGTATGTAATGGAGACTCTAATTAAATGCTCCATTTCAACCAAAGGTTAGGAATGCGCTTCCCAACCAGACACTCCAAAGCGTCCGGTCCATAACTCTCCAACACGCTGTCAGCTCCCGGTCACAAAGACACATTTAGTAGTTCAGTGTTCATGAGATGATATTCAGAAAATATTTTTTTATTAATTGATTTTAGTTGCCTCTATGATGAACTCTTTGCGTAAAGTCTAGAATGTCTGCGCATCTGCACCAGGTCAAGGGTGTTAATTATAACCTGTCAAATGACCGACAGGCTTTAAATTTTCCCGTCGTTTAAACAAATAACCAATCAAATACGGAAAATATTCCGTTAACGCAACCACTGATCCACATCAGAGTTCAATGGCATATTCAGACCTCCCCAAACAAACCGGATTTCTAGACAAATGAACTAGAGTGCGATTAAAGGGGACTAAACGGTTGGTGTGAATGCACCCTTAGATGGTTTTGGGACGGCTCTAGGGTCTCTTTCAAGGAAGACCTGCCTGATCAAATCTTTGCTACACTGTGGAATAGCCAAGTTGATATATTAGAAACATTTGAGTACCCATATGATACTGAAAGAGGTTTTCAATAATCTGGCCTTCTTCTCAAAATACTTCAAGCAGAGAGTAAGCACCTGTGGGTCTTCTCTGTGGGATATCAGAAAAGACACATGTAATAAGAGGTAGTGTCACCAGCTGAGACAGTCACATCCCAATGACGGACTGTGTGACCAAATGACCAGAGGAGTTGGGGCAAATTTCATGACCATTGGAGTTATCTTTACTGATCATTAACACACTGGGCAGTGGATGACTAGCAGAAATTGTTTGTCATACTTCTTTAACATGTTATATTAATTAACTTACAACCAAACTCTACATTAATCAGATCACACTTTATTTATTTCGTAATTGTTTAGTGATGAAGAATTGATGGATTACCAGCTATTAGAACAGTTTATTCCAAAAAAGCAATAAAAATACAGACTCATGCTACAATCTTTAACAAGTGACAAACTACTCATCTGCCAATCCTGATTATCGTGGTGTGGTTACTAGAGCACAGCAGAACTACTCTTTGACACACCGGCGTGACCAAAACTATTTTTATCGCATCCCCAGAGATGCACATAAATTCAAGCCTTCCTCCCTCTGAATCGGATTAGGGAAAATCCATTTGACATATGCACACACGTTACGTCCCTGAATGTGCACGTGCCACATCGGCCCCACCATGCCAAAATGTCCATATCCAGATTGTTACATAATCTGGCTTTCCCTTTTGATTGAGCTGCACATGCCACTGAAGCATGGCAGAGACAAGTCTAATTCTGTAGGTTGCAGTGAGGACCATAAAGACTGAGTCTATCACTATTAAATCCCAAGTATCAGACCGAGGTCATAGTCAAGACATTTTAATTGATTGACTTGAGTCCCTTAGCAAACTCCATTTAAATGTTGTTCAAGTGCTAACCAATTTTAAGTGGAACATGTTTTGGATAGCTTGCAAAATAGTAGCAGAGAGACTGCAATAGTTGCTGCAGGCATCCGTCTGCCTTTGATATCCCCTCCTCCATGCATTGCGCTTGGAATGTTTTCAGTATAGGCAGAGATGCACAGAGGGCAGCTGAAACAACAGTTGTTAAATGTTATAATGTACAAATCAGAATGCAAAGTTTTCAAAGCAGAATAACTTATTTAACGTTTTTAGCACATACGATTCAAAACGACAACATTATGTTGTGACCTTTTTGGTCAAGAAGTCACATCAAATATGTCAACATTACTGTGGCACTTCAGGAAATGGCCCTGCGTGAAGACATCAGTCAGAGCAACATGAAATACCTTCATACAAAAGTTAAAAACAAATACTGCCCGTTATGTAAAATGTTGGTAGATTTCTTCTTTTATGTTTTTTTAATTATTTTTTTTTTACATTCCATTGAAACGGTTTGTTAAAGGAGCTATTGTAAACAATGGTCAATGGGGGGAATAACTTGACAAACTAAATAGGAAAATATATTTTTTTATCCATGACACAAAGCTAAAACACACACAGAAAAATTACCAGTTGCTGTAGCAACTAAGTCATAAAGCTATGATTGATGTTACGCAATATCTTGGTATCTCATAAAGTCAGATTCTAAGACAGAAAACTGAGAAAGCAGCCTAAAGCATCAAACCACAGGAAGGGGGGAAAGTCCTCACTCTGCAGCAGATTAGAACAAAACTGATTAAGTTTATGACTCTGTTTGAGAAACCCACCAGAGACAGTGATTAGCCTCAGAACTGAAACAAGAGCTGAAAAAATGTTGACAAAAAAAAAATGCTGAAGGGAAGCAGCTGAGACGTACTAATTGCTCTCAGAGATCCGACTACTTTAGATGCTGACTGGACAAATGTTGCAGAGGAAGACTGATGAAAGCTCTGGACTTGCCTTGTTTTTCTCTTCCAAGTGGGCTTGCTCTAATGTGAAGACTTTAATTTATCATGTTTTATTTTTACTGTTCAACACACTGGTGCTGTAAGCCTTTTAGGATTAGCCGTTGCAGAACAAACACGTGGCAGAAATGCAACACGCTGCCTAAATCGGCGGTGGGGTTAAACAGAAAGGCTTCAGTCTCTCTGGGAGAAGCAGAGTCACTCTGCCTTTGAGCATTTACTCCCACTTGGCTCCTGTGGTTCAGGATGTGCGGTCACTGATCGGCGCACACACAGCCATTAACACGTCAGCGGCTAAAAAGAACAGATGCAATTACACCATCGCGTTAGTAACTCCCAGGAAAACAGAGGAAGCTGTAGTTGGGATGCATACCGGTTTGAAAGCAGAGGGATGCGGTCAGCGTACTATTTCCTCGGAAATATGAGTCTCTTCACACATTCTGAGGTGTTACTCATGTTGAATGTTCTTGAGCAGACGACAATTTCAGCAACTTTCCACAGGCAAAGCAAAAGATATTAAGCTGCATGAATGTTTGTGGCTATTTTTCTTTTCATGATAGTAAAGAGTTGTGAAACTAATATCCAGTCTCCTGGTGCAGACACCTGGCCTCTGGTGCCATTAAAAATGGATCCACTTCCACAGGGTATTGAAATAGAATGTAATCAGCTTCACATGGATGCCAGGATACACCGAATACAGCAAAACCATGTGAATGCTAAATATGATTCAGAAACTGATTATCAAACAGAAACACAGGTAGATGAGTATTAATGCATGCATTGAGCATCTAAAAAAATCCAGCTCTGTAAAGCATTTACAGTCATGAGAGAACACTGACGCCACTGGTACGGGTTTCAACAGTAAGAGCAAAGAGGGTTTTTTGGCTCCATTTTTCTCTGAAATAGGGATCCAACTAAAAGACCCCTGGGATGGGCACTATGTTAATATAATTATTTATATCTCCATGCTTGTTAACATTTGAAGTAAGAAGTCACGATGCTCTGCAGACATTTTTTCTTACACATCATGTGAAGTATAACAAGATCAACACAAAATGACACCACTGTAGGCATAAAACCTCCGTGTGTCTGTCAGCAGCATTTAAAGGTAGGGTTCATCTGGATAGTCTGCAGAAGAGAGACTTGAGCATCCGGCTAGGAGGTTGGAGGTAGAGGGCGATCAACTTGTGTGCAGCTTATTTTAAGTGGCATTTCCTTCAGGTGAATGCTTTCTTAAAAAAACCAAATGTCAGTTTTAAACATACATGATATTAGCTTTATTAGTCTTGAGTTTGAAATGTCATTATTGTGAAACATATTTTTAAAGTCACCCTGTTTTTTCGTCTTTTCAGGATTTAAACTCTGTCACAGATGATAATCGTTTCCAAAATGTTGGCTGTCCTTTGGAAATTTCAGCTCTAATGTAAATTTCTAGTAACTCTACAGGCATCAATGTTAACTGTTCTAAAAAATAATCGAGTTGACTTTGGTGAAATCCTCTTGAACTGCGGAGCTGTGTGACACCGTCTGCTCCCCTTAACTCTAACCCACTGAAAAGGCAATTTGAAGCTCCTGCACAGTTACAATTTAAAAAAACGATTTAACAAACCAAAGAACAATACACATCACAGGAAAGCGTTTAAGAAAATCTGCTAAAATTATTTTTAATGAAACATTTCACACAATATTTATAAGATTAATGAGGGGAAAGTATATTCTACCACTCTTTACCACAAAGATAAAATGTTTTTCCTCTACGTTTTAATCCCACCAGGACTTCATGTTGTCCATCCTCCTATTTACTTTCTCTCAGGAGATTTCAACATGGCAACAGCAGTAGCACAGTGGTGCAAATCCCAAGCGGCCGTGCCATGTGCCCAGGACTCCCAACGTACACACAAAGAAGCTCAAAAACACACCAACTGAACCATGGTCAGACCTGGGTTTCGCTGCATAGAATAACAGTAGCTGATCTGAAAAGCATTCATACATGTCACTAAAGTATGGTAGGGTTTGGCGATATGGACTTGGAATTTCATCACAGTATTGTGTGGTACTATGGTGATGATTAAAATTATGATTAAAAAGTATTTATCACTTCTTTTTAGGCATAGCGTTCATATCGCCACAAAGTTAAAGCTGCTCTTGATGCCATATACTTAAAGAAGTGTGATTTATATTGCCAAACTGCACAGAGAGACTTTATTTAATCATATTTTCAAATTTACTGACATTTGTGGATGCTATGGCAGGAAAAATGGGAGAAGATAGTTCATGAGTGTTTTAACATTAACTGACATCTATTGTGAGAACATTAAATCAAAATTCTTTTCATGACAAGAAATTTTTCACAATAAATGGTATGTTAAATGCTCATCCCTAATTTATGAATGTTGTTTTATATGAATGAGTATTGTGCTTTTTTTAAGCTAAACAACAACCAAACAAATCAAAGTCATTGGAAAGTTATCAAAGGGAAATTAAGAGATTGTTGTTTTATTAAACAGGACTGCCATCTGAACACTTATTGGCCCAGTGTACAGCAAGCGTCTGCAGCACAGCATGAAGGATACAGTAAAGAACTGATTAAAATTAAACATCAGAGAGCTGCTCTTCTGCATGGCTTGGAACATAAAGTTCTACCTCCAGGTTTTCAGACACATACTGCCAATATAAGGGCATCCCCCTGCCTTCATGTCTGAAAACAGCCAGAGTGAGGTGTTGCCACTCTAGAGCAGAAAAAAATGGAGATGCAGATGAGTTTTCTGCTGAGTTACAGATATCCACCATAACACCTGCAGAGCAAAAGTGTTGAAAAAATGCAAAGAATTCAAAGTGTGTGCATGTAATCGTGGGTGTAAGGGAAACAAGGAGGAAAATGGGGAGTGCAAAGTAAGACGGCTAGAGGAACATCTATGAGTGGAGATGAGGACATGGATGGATGAATGGATTGATGGACGGATGGATGGAGGGATGGATGGATACATACTGCTGTAGAGAGTGTCGATCCAGGAGAGCCGGGGCAGACCGTGAGCGCTCAGAGGCTCCATCCTCCTTCGCTCTCCTTCTGTCACTCTCTGCGCTTTTCTCTTACGTCCTCCGCTCTTTAATCTCGCTGCTTTTTGCAAAGAATTTCTGTTTTCTTATCCGTGATGAAAAGCCTTTGTCTGGCAAGAAAAAGCCCAGAGAAGCATTTGGAGAAAACGAAAGTGAAGAGACACCCCGGGGCTCCAACAGGCTGAAGGCGAGCGAGCTGAATGAGCGCAGGAGATGTGTTCGTGGGGGTGCGTATGTGTGTGCGTGTGCAAAAGAAAACAAGAGGTTGGAGACGAACACCACCAACCGTTGCTAGGGGAAAGGGAGAAACACTCCCTCTCTCTTTGGCTTGCTCTCTTCCATCCACCCCTCCTCTCTCTCTCGCCCTCTCTCTCTCATCTCGATCCCAAATAAACGCCTCATCGGCTCTGCTCTCACACTCTCTCTTTTAAGCACAGGAACGAATTCGGAAGCAGCTGTGAAGCGAACGGTTTGTGTCACTACATGGGATGGGTAACAGAATCTCTGCTGAAGCCGAACAGCTGGTTCAAAGTAACTCAACCAACTTTCTGAAACAGAGCTATTAAAAGAAATTAAGCTATTGGACTTAACTTCCTATATATGCTTAAAAGTAGAATATTCGTCATGTTCTGACAAATATTAAGGAACAACACATATAGATTTGATCTCATGCTTTAAAAACCAATATGTTTACTGAACATTTTTCTAAATCCCAAACTGTAACGTACAAAACTAAACATAAAGTATAGATGTACAGATTACAGATTCTTGGCCGATCTCCAGTTTGAGGCTGATGCCAATTTAGCCAATTCTGATTTTTCTTCAAGAACTAAAAGTTATTGAGAAATAATCCTCATTCTTGTATGGTAGTTACTGATTTTTAATACTAGCAGACAAAACATCTCATTTTGTTTTGTAAAATAGAGTTTAGCAGTTTCGAAATCAAAGACAACATGATTGGGAGTTGATGTTTTAAACTCTCTCTAGCATCTTGTATTAATGTTCTACAACTTTGTATTTGCTTTATTTAATCGTCCTCCTCTTTATGTATTACTATGTAATGTATTGCTGGGGTCATTAATAACAGAAGCACGACCGAACAGAAACTTGCACACTCACACACCCATACCAAATAAATAATGTTCTACATGAAGTCAGGAAAAGATTATGCAGATCTTATAGTTCAGAGTTAAACAAGAGATTAGCCATGTTTAGCTGAACCAGAGCTAACAAGACGTAAACATGTAACCTGGTCATTTGTTAGTAAAAAGGAAAATTGCATTATTACCTAGCAGCCCAATTCCCATTAGTTTGACGACTATAGGAAATATGAAAACAGTAATATACACCCAACACACTAAGTCGAAGTATCCAGTGGCATCATAAGGCAACTCAGAGATCCTAAATATGACATACATATATCAGGGTTTCCCCGAGTGTATGATAAGCCTGGCGGGTCACCAGGCTTTACTTGTTCCCCCAGAAGGCCAAGCATGACTTATTTATTTAAGTCTTTTTAAAATGTTTCCATTTTTAAGACTTTATGGTTGGTGTTCAAGTATTAATCTTCCAAACTATCAATGGCACATAACTATCAAGTGATATTTTCAAATTTCCAGTCAACTTAAAAAAAATTTAACTCAAAAACACGATGGGCCGCTGGATGAATGACTGCACTGGCACCCAACTACTGAGCTTAGCATGTTTTCTGGGGGAAATCTTGAATATGTTACTATTGTAGCACTGGGACAAACCCTAATCAGTTTCATAGCAATAACATTACT
The DNA here is from genome assembly GCF_002775205.1 of Xiphophorus maculatus. Lineage (NCBI taxonomy): Eukaryota > Metazoa > Chordata > Actinopteri > Cyprinodontiformes > Poeciliidae > Xiphophorus > Xiphophorus maculatus. The sequence continues at coordinate 24,674,046 of NC_036453.1, read as the reverse complement.
TAATCTCATGCTAATCTCAGCAGACACTTTGTCTGCGTCAGTGAAGAGTTAGCATGCCAAAGGCTCTGAACAGCTACAACTGATGGCAGCACAGTTTACTTGTCATTACAAAAGTACTGTGGAACATACAGTACAGACCAAATGTTTGGACACACCTGTGTGTCCAAACTTTTTGAATTCAATGAGAAAGTGTGTCCAAACTTTTGGTCTGTACTGTATATGAGTGACAGATTTCACCACTATATCAGGACTTCCACAGAATTCACCTTTTTTCATGATTAGGACATGCGTTTGTTTTTTGTTGTTGTTATTGAAACAAAGTGGGCTCATAGCTTCACCTTGGGACATTAATGCTCCGTCAAAGGTGACTGCCATATCCAAATCTGTCGATACCTCACAAGATCACAAAGGTCAGTAATGGTGGCATTATAAATTGCTTTTTTGACTTAGTCGATGCAGCACAGTGCATCACAAGTTCAAGGTCGCAGTCTTTTATGGGACAAAATATAACCAGGTGTTTTCTATCAGACAACCACTCTTTTAGTCAGTAAGAAAAACAGAGAGATTAACTATGCAGTTCATGTCATGTTTTGAGTGAGTCTCATCTTCTGTTTCCGTGGCAACTCTCTGTACCCCACTCATCAACACAGACACATGCGGGTTGAACATATAAAGTATCCACAACTCATGTACTGCACTAGTTCTTCCTGACCGGAGAAATACCTGCATTAGAACCAAAGTAGCTGCTATAATATTTATGTGCATCCTTTGAAAAACTAAAATTATTAACATGACATCATGATTTTCTGAGAACATGATGTCATGTTCTCAGAAAAAGACCTCACGTCACCCCTTTTAATAGTTTTGAGGTTTATGAACCTCAAAGCTATAGAGAAGGGCAATCGGGGACAGGCATCATGCCAGTGGCAACAAAGCCTGACATGAACCTTTTCCCCTCAACCCTCTGTTGGGCCTGCTCCCCCCTACCTCCCTCCTCTCTAACCAGCAGGGGGCTGGGGGGAAAGTCTGGAGGGTTTAGAGGCAGAAAAACTTCAATTAGGACACAAAGGATGACAGGAGGAACCCCAAAAACCTCTCACCCCCTCCTTTCTCCTCAATCTTTGGAGGCAGCGGGGCCTGAGCACTCCTTTCTTTCACTACAGTCCTCATGTGTGCCAGCTGATGAAAACATGCACAGGGTCACCATAAGGATGATTAAAGAGTTTCTATGTAGAGGTTTAATCCTTATCTCTGGTTTGTAGCATTTATTGTGGGATTATTAATGAATATAAATGTGCTATTAGGATGCACAGACATAAAGAGGTTCACACAGAGCGAGCAGATGGAGATGAAGAAGGTTGGTGAGTGGCTCTTCATCAAAAATAGATTGATCATCCAGACGTATGGCTCCTTTGTCTTAAATCTGGGACAAAAAGACGCGTTTCCCACGTGCACGTCTGATTTAGGGTTTTGAACACAAAGCTGCCGGTTTCATCCTCTAGAATACATCATCATTCAAGGGCACCAGCCAAACAAAGACCTGAAACACAAACAAACCAGGCTGCAGTTAGCCTTCCTGGAGCGTCCCAAACCTACATCAATCAAAAATTAATAAGCAGTCAAGCTGGGTAGTAAAAGAGGGCCATTATGAAGTGTCTCTACAAGAGTTTGCTCCCCCCACGTTGAACTCCTCGCATCGCACACCGCCAACACAATTGGCTCAGGTACCGTGGAGAGCGGCTGAAGTGTTTGTCTGGTTTCAGATGTTGAGGGGGGTAGCAGCAGCAGCATGGGGTTTTAAAATACAGCAACACACGAGTTCATTCTGAAGAAAGGTCAGCGTTCAACGATGGTCCGTCACACACTGTGTGTGTGGGCGAGCTGGCATTAAGGCAGAGGAGCTGGGAGGGATAAGATAAGTGGACTGATAAGATCATGACTTTAAGCTGTTCTTTGTTTTCATTTAGAGATAGGCTGTCACATTTTCTCAATGTCTCCGCAGTGGAATTGATTTGTTTTGAAGGACAGATAGAGCTTTCTTCTGGATTAACATGATGCATCACGCTGCAGGTCTAAACATTGTCAACGTGATTGAGTCTGGGTTTCCCACTTAGAATCTTTTTTTCCTGCACCATTTACAAGAATATTCGCAATGAAACGGACTCATGTGGATCCTTGTCCTTCTGTGACCTATCTGCTATGCTTAGATATCCAGAGAGCAGATGAAACACTGGTCAATACATTTTACAACGTTCAAATTCAATTGCTCAGGTTATGAAGACCAACTTTTTCTGGAAGTTTTATATGGCCTGAAATACATCACAAGCCAAGTTATCAACAAGTCATATCAAAACAGAATTATTAGAATGTTAACATTAGCTTGGCACTTCACTAAAAAGTTCAGAATAAAAACAGCAAAAGCAAGACGTGAGACAACGCAACAATGTCACTGTTTGTTTAGTCACATATATCTTCAGAAACAAATAAGAAAAGATATGCAGGTTTAAGGTGATGCATTGTTACAACATAAATTAACGCAAGAAAGTATCTGCTGCAGTCTGTCAGCAAAGACATACTGCAGCGTCCAAAATGTCATTGGTCAACAAGTTAAGTTAATCACAATTACAATACTACTTTATGTTACGTACAACTACTGGAACATGGTGTGTCACTTTTTAATTGACCTGGATTTTGTATCGGTTAGCAAAAAAAAAAAAAGATAAATAAATGAGAAGTCTGCAACTTCAGGTGAAAAATGAGCATGCCTTGGTTGCTGTATAGCATGAAACTCCAAGACTATTGGGCTCTAAATATAGATTGTTTTACAGAAGACAATTATTTTGATCAAAAGCTTTTGATGAGCTGATCTCATCAAAATAAGGTGTTAATGTCACAACATTGATCTAAGAGAGAAATTGGGTTAAAAAAAAAAAGCTTTTAATGAATACAACTATCTGTTTCCATTAGTTTATTACACTGACTTTAGGAGAAAAAAGATACAACTGCACTTTGACACTTAAACTAAAATATCTCTGGTTCCTATCGTGACATTTCTAGAGATAAATAAAGATTTCCTGTCAAGAGAAATCTTGGAGGACGTCTGTGTGATCGCTACCAGCCGACTGACACTGTGTGGGGAGGTATGTGTGTAATTAGGCAGCGTGGTGTTCCTCTAGCCAATCAGACGGCCACCCACCGCTCCTACCACCAAGATCTACCCAGATACCCTTGCCCCACAAACCACACCCACATCCACTGCTTTTTGCCCCCTTCGACATGTCAACCCCAGATAAAGGCCTGAGGGAAGATTGGGTGATGGGTGGATTGGAAACGGGGGGTTGTTCATCTCTCAGGAGATGTGCTGGAGAAAACTCTGCTGCCCCCCCTTCATCTTCTCTCGGTTTGAAACTGGAATATTGGGAATAAATCAGACCAGCAATAGAAAAAAATGGTTTGCAGCTAATAAATACTTGATCCTGCTTAACCTCCACCTAAACACACACACAACATTTCAAGCATTAGAGCTTGTGTTGTGTGTGGACTTTAGAGTATGTGGGTCAGCGTACACAGAAAGTAGACAGCTGTGTTTCCACATGAGTGGCTTCTAAAGAAGCACTGGTGTGAAACAGAAACCACAGTTTCAGAACCAAAAAAATCTGACATGAAGGATGTGTTTTCAAAATAATCCACACTTCTGACACCAATAATTAATGTGCCAACGGTAATGATAGCTGTAATGCATTGTTTAAAGAATTGTGACAATCACAAATGGATCCAGATGAAATGTTTTCGCACATGTCCCTTTGTGTAGGAGGCTATTGGCGGGGGGGAGGCAGGGACAAGCAATGAGCATGCATTATTTAAAAGCATGGAGTGCACCATTCATAAAATGTCTGCATGTTAAATGGGAATCCCTGACTTGATCTACGGTACTGTACTATTGATTGTGATGTCCTGCTAATTATCTCTTCTTTAAGTAAAGAAGTGGGTAATACATTCTTTTAGAGTCACCTCTTCACTTTATGAGGTTTAGGGAAGTAGATGTCAGATACTGACAATATAATTTATCAAATGGCTATATAACTGATTTCTTTACTTACTCATTTCTCTTGAACTGGAAATAAACTGCCTACACAGGAAAAATAGGAAAGTTTATATCGTCTATGACAGCATTTGATCCTCCAAATCCATCCATCTCATCTGCACTGGATCCCCCTCCTTGAAGCCGTCATCGCCCTATTATGTGGAACAACTTAAGTCTCCCGCGGTGCCGTGTCTGTGTTTGCTTTTCTATATTAATTCAGTCTCTGATATTTGATAAGTTAAAGTTCCCCTCAGAACTCAGTCTGTTTGTGTGCAGGAGAGAGCGAGAGATGGGACAAAGGGGTTCAAAATAATCTGCGTGTGTGAGTAAAAGAGACAGAGACGTGAAGCCATAGAGAGAGTATTCATCGGCCGCCAGCTGAATTCACTTTGATCTATTGAGGTCAATGCAGAAATCGTCTGAATCACGCTGCGATTGGACAGACACCAGATAACAAGCGTTGCCCCCACATCACACACACACACACGAATCCTGTTGTATACACAGTGTTTATGCTGATTACTCATCTTTCTGTTTTTATCTATTTCACAACATGCATCCACAACAGACAGAACAGAAAAAAGCGCCATTAAAATTAAAATCTGTAGGCATTTGGTTATTTTAATGAACTAAAATATCATTGTTACGTTTTAAGTTTTGCAATAAATTTTTTTTTTTTAAAGTTGAAATGAGAAATACATTAGATACCACTTTCTAAGCAAAGAACCACTGCCCTCTAGTGTCTGTGTTGTGTTGCAGTAACACTAGAAGTGCAAGGAAAGATTTGTCTGTTGTTATAAACACTGCAAACAAAAATATTTGTAATTACATTTAAATTACTTGTAATTGTTACTACCAATAAGAAAGGCACATTTCTTCCCTTAATCATGCTGTGCAAATGGATAAGAATGTTTTTATGTTTTCAATATGACGCAGTAATCAACTGGCAAAGTCCAAGTCCTGTTGTTCCTGATTTATGTCCATCACTGTAGTGCTAACTCAGAAAATGTCCAGTAGAACTCACGCAGGAGCAACTAAGTTTGGAGGTTTACAGACTCAGTAGTTTATGCCATATTGATATTATCTTTGCACTAACTAGTGGATAGAAACCCCCACAGTCCGAAACAATGTTTTCACATATCTGTTCATTTTTGGCAACATAAAAGCATTGTATGACAACTTTTTTCAAATTAGGATTAAATAAACAAAGAAAATACATATTTTATATGTCCACAAGAGGGAGTTCTACCCATTGCTTAAACATAAAGACCAGAGTCTCCTGAAGTTAATGTGAGCTTCAGTTGGATTATTGAGGGTCTCATGTTGCAGATAAACAGTCCTTTGGTTATGTGGTTTAAAAGCTAGTTGCTGTTTTATTTGTAACTGTGTGGGTTTAATGCTGCCGAGGTTCTGCTTGCTCACTTGGAACACTTCTGGAGTCCGGTGTCACCAGAAACAAAAAACAGCACACACTCATACACACGCAGACACTTGAGAGGGGTTCAGTGCAAAGGAAGAGTAAAAGCTGCTTTTTGAAGGCACAACCGGAGGATTTTTCTATATCCACCCGTTAAAGCTGGTTTTCAGTTTGGTTACTCTCTCTAAACCATAAGGTTCTGTAAAATAGACCTAGGTTGAGAATATTCCAAACTATTCTCAAACTGCTGTAAGCTAGCCTGGCCATTGCCGTCTCTCGCAATTCCTCTCAATTCTCATCTCCTTCTCATCTTCATCTGGGATTTCTCCCATTGAAGCAGATTTCTCCAGTATAATTTTAATTTTGGCCAATCAGCATACAGAAGAAGTTGTGAACGATTATGTCAATTTTCTGCATTGTTGTAAAATCTAAGTATGTCTGTAATTTTAGCAATGGCAGCAGAGGAAGTGTACGTAGCCGTTCCGTCCATGTTGGCCATGGAATTAACATTAACAGTCCCTTCATTCGCACGCCCCACTGTGACTCTCTTCATAGTGGGGTATGGTTCTCTACAGCACAGACAATTTCCGGTAAGCTTCATAGCGACCAACCAGCGAATTAAATATGTCACGGACAAACGTTAGCGATTGGTTAACATTTAAAACTTTAACAAAGTCCACGCCTCCAAGAAGCAATCGTTTCTAAATAGCCACGGGTCCAGACCCTATGTACAAAGCAGAACGTAGAACAGGGGACTAGTTTTTAACCAAGCTAGCTGAAATGGAGTATCTGAAGTTTCTTCTTAAAAGGCTTTTAAACTCTAGGAACAGTATACAAACATACTGATGCTTTTAATTTGGTTTATTATTCTAATGCCCTTTATTGAACAGCAAATGGCTTAAGATGAAGAGTTAAACACAAGGAGGAGTATGGCCTCTGTACATAGGACGTATGATTAACCAACAGAGTTAACCAGGAAGGTGAGTTCTTTCGCATGAACTGTCATTTCATGGTAAAAAAGCTTACTGCTAACTTCAAAATCAACAACAACCTTTGTAGAAAAAAAGCTAGAACTATAAATTAAAAAAGTAAAACAAAAACTATAGTGGGATGCACATTTTAATAGCAAGCTGTGTCTCAGTTCTGGAATAACAGAAAGAAAGTTCACTTGCCCTAGGTCCACTTAGTGGTTTTTGTTCCCATTAGCAATTGTGGACACAGACACTTGACACCCACGCCAGGTACTTAGGTGACCTGAAACACAATCAACTGCATCCGCTCCTCTTCCATGCACTTTCACAAGCAGGAAGGCTTTTTGCAAAAAATAATTTACTAGAACCCCTGAAATGCTTTCCACTTGCAATCCAATTCTTTCTCCAACTATTCACGTTTCCTCCAACTAAGATGGGGAAGTGAAAATGATAAGCATAGCAAAGGATGTCTTTAAGATTGTGAACCAGAGGAAACAGAGAATGCTTTCATGTTCTCAGCGCAGGTGTTTCAACAGAAAAGGCAAATGTGTCAGTGATTCCCTGGTGTAACGGTGACAACAGAAACAGCTCGGTTGAATAAGGCCACAGAAGGGACACAGTGACAAAGTCTGAGGAAACACTTTGTCTTGTAAGACACAGAAGGACTGTCACTGGATTTAAGTGGAACAATAAAATCGCATTTCTTTCAGTAACATGTATCAAATCTAAAAAGGCACAGAAGCTCAAGTAATCTTCTTAGTCTCGGATATTTTGGGGGGTTTTTTATGCCTGAATGTTGCAGTTGTTTGATCCTCACACTGCCGATATGAGGATTCACACACCAGCAGGGACAATGAAAGCCTGACCAAGAATGTGTTCACGATTTTCCCGGTCATCCCACTTATCGCTAGATTTTGCAGTAGAGTAAAAATGAATAACATGCTCTCAATAACAAACAGATGACTAAATGGTGAATTGCTCTTGATTTTTTTTATTACTTATCCAGTTTTTTTTTTTCTTTAGTTGTATTCAATCACAGAACATGATTTGCTACTCTGCTGAAGCATAGCCAACTAATTACTTATGCTCAGTTACATTTTTGGGAGGAAAAAACAAACTTTTAAATGTACTTACTTTAGCAATTTTTTAGATGGCTACTTCTTTTACTTGTTAAAACAGGGTTACTCTTTGTACTCTACCCCAAATATTGGGTAGAGTACAATCTTTGAGTAATTTACCCATCTCTGAACATTGGTTGAAAACCTTGTGTGTGTGAGGCAACAGTTGGTTTGGGTACCAAGTTTTCAATTGTTCTTAGTGTGCGTTTCCTCTTTCATTGCATGACTGTAATCCAATTCTTCACTCAAAAGATACTTGCATGTAATTCTGTATGACTACAGAAAAATGTTTGAGCTACATGGATTTCAGGACAATCATACCGTAAAATACACTGAAGCAGTTTGTTAGGAAGACCAGCACAGACTAGAATATCTGGATTCCACTGTCGCTAATTATTAGCGATCACACGAGTGGAGACTATGCATGAAAACCAATTAGAAATCAGGTGAAGGAAGGTCTGAAATTTATCAACGTCATCAACAGTGTTTGCGTCAGTGTCGTCATTCATGCCTGTCTTTGTCATGGTTTGAGAGCAGAATCAGAGAGATAGCTTGTGAATCCATGTTGAAAAATGTCACGTGTCCACGTGTTTACTTATGCTGATCAGCTTCATTTTTTTTATTTGTGCCTCTTGTGATGTCATCAAATCAAATCCACACAAGCAAAAAGTTAGCATTTTTCCCCTTTAGTGCACTTAAACAAACAGATGTTGTGAAATAATGTAGATTAAAACTCATCCATCCATCCATCCATTTACTAACACCCTTGTCCCTAGTGGGTCAGGAGGTGCTGGTGCCTATCTCCAGCTAACGTTCCAAGCGAGAGGCGGGGTTCACCCTGGACAGGTCGCCAGTCTGTCGCAGTAGCTTAAAACCATAACTCGCGTTTCTAAAACATGTGACCGTGTAAATCACTATCGTGCAGTTGTCACTTTGTGATGGAAAACTTCCCAAAACTCAAGATATCAAACAAAAACAAAATGTAGCCATGCTCAAAATGTTGCTCAACACAAAGTAAGACAATTTCCTTTTTGCCTTTTTCCCTTCTTATGACAAGTTTGCACTCACGACAGCAATACGAAAATTGTTACAGCCTCAAAAGAAGCCTCATACTATCAATTTATGAGATAAAATAAATTTATGAGAAAAGCAAGTATTAAGGTTGCAATGGAACACTAGTAAAACATTATTAGTGTGTTAGAGCTGAACAATATTAAATTGACACAGAATTAATTATAAGAGTCTAGGCTGGTTGCAACAAAGGCATGAACTTTATCTCTGTCTCTATTTATATCATGCTGAACAATTGCTACTGACGTGCATCTAGTTTGGTAATAGCTCAGGCAGTCGTCATAGGGTTTAAATGTGTCAACAAGCTGGTTCTTTACCGCGTTCCAAGCCGAGTTAAACCTAAACTCCAATCTGCTAAATAACCCATCACAGAATCCTCCAACAATTACCATATGAGCCAACTATGAGGAAAATATACATTTCATTGGTTTTTCCACATCAAGATTCGGCACGTCTGATGTGCTAATTTTATTAAAACATCAACTACTAGTGCCATAGTTCCTCATAGAGAGATAAAATCAGGCAATGAATGTTTTAGGGGCTGGCTATTTTCATTAAGCTCATCAAACGCTGATTAGCCACAAACTGGGTGAGCAATTTGCATTCATATTTAAAAATCTGGCAAGGTATAAATCCGAACTCAAATAATAGTTTAGTATATCGCAAATTTATGAACGGCAGTATTGCTGCACACAACATGCATATGACAAAGCAAGGTTTCCCCCAGAAAACTTGCTAAGCCCAGTGGTTGGGTGTTAATGCAGTCATTCATCCAGGGACCAAAGTGTTTTTGCATTAAAAAATGTTTAAAGTTGACGGGTAATTTGAAAATATATCTTGATAATTATGTATTACTGAAAGATTGAAGATTAACACCTGAACACCAACTATAAAGTCTTAAAAAATGCAAACGTTTTAAAGAGACTTAAATAAATAAGCAATTCTTAGCCTGGTGGGGGCACAAGTAAAGCCTGGTGGCCCGCCAGGCTTATAATACACTGGGGGAAACCCTGACGAAGAATTGTCCTAACTGGAAATAAGTAACATTTTATTAAGCACCATGCGATGAGACTATGCCGTAACATAAGTGCTAACATTGATTGTCAATGCAATATTGAAAGTTTTAAAAGGCCAATAGTTTTAGTGTGTTTTGATCAGAAGGTTAAAACACACACTGCAACTGTGAGGTGACACGGCATCACATGACAGAAGCTAAACTTTTTTAAAAAGAGAGACTTTTAGCTACTTTTTCCTGCGTGGTTACAGACTCCGAATGTTGCATTACTACTTCCATATGAGCAGTAACACTGAAACAAAAGTGGATCCTCAGTAAATAAATATGGATGGAGTGTAAACAGCTGCACCACCTAAAGAAATAACAGGGAGTAGCAAACTGATGAAGACTTTACTTCACAGTCAGTCAGAGAACAATGAAGGGCTCTGTGGACCGTCATGCAGCATGCACTCTCCTGCACACCCGTCTCACACACCACAAATGCACCGTAGGGTTTCCATGGCAGCCAATGCCAACCCTAACCGCAGTAAGGGCTGTCTCCCACTTCAGTATCAGACATTTTTCATCTCTTCTTAAATTCTGTTGTTTTTTTTGTTTGTTTAAATGTGGTCTCTCATTAATAGAGGGGAGGTGGTACGAAAATCGGTTAACTGACAGGAAAACCACATTTCTTTCACATACTCCTGAATCTTGCAGCTGCTCATCTCTTGCCGTTTTGTATGACACGTTCAAGCATATAAACTCCAAGTTACTATGATTCATTTTGAAGCGAAGAAAAGGGGAGTGAACTTGAGGGTGGAGGAGTGAAAATTAGATCACCTCAGTCCTGCTTACAGAAAAATGAGAAGGGGAAAAAAAGTATATTAGGTGTGTGTGTATAAGAGGAGTAGCTTCCAGCTCCTCTTTCTAGCTTGTCTGTGACTATTACAAACTCATGGGAGGTCCACGCCTTTGTTGATTTTAGAAACAAAAGGTCAGTATGTCAGAGTCCCATAAATAAGGAACTTAAGGGAAAATCAGGTGCATATAACAAAGCTCTCTTTGAATTCACATGGTCTGGATTAAAGTTACTACTTCAACAAGCAAAAAACATTTTGAAAATAATTACTTTCTGTATAATGTTTTATACATCAAAAAGAAAGCCTTATGGGAAAGTGCAATTAATACTGAAAGTAAATCTTCAAACAATGTAACGGATTTCTGAAGCTTGAGAGAGTGCAATGCACGACTCCCTGAGTACTTGCATTCCTAGTCACAGTTTCAACACTTGATGACTGCGGCTGATGTCGTCAGCAGGCTGCAGAAACATATTGCGTCACAGGACTTTCTATGAGGTGAGCTTAAGTCCAATCTGGAACTGAACGGAGGGGATTCCTCCTATGATACAAGTACGCAAAGGTCACCTGGTCAAGTTTCGTTCGCCAGAGTTGAAAAATCCCACGGTGTTTGTACGGTGGGGGACCCCCAAGATATGGCAAGGGACGCATTAGTCAGAGCACAAAATGCCAAAAAAGACAAATTTATGGGATTTTCTGATCAGTCTCACCAGTAAGTCTGCTTAGAGAATCTGTCGTGTTGTTTGTGTTAGTCCTATCTGCTTCAAATTGCTGCCACCCTGAAGAGAGAGATACTTTGTGTCTTGCATTCTGATGTAGGGAGTTGCCTAAAACAACTCTCCTTTTGATTAACTGTGGCTGGCCCTCCAGATCCTAAAGGCGTACAAAAATTGAATTTTTGTCAATATTTCTAGGGTGTGATGATCCCCGAGTAGAGAAAAAAAATGACATCTTTAACTACGCAGGTGGGATCGTCTATGTTGACCAATGAGTCAGTGACGCCTACTCTTTTTACTATTTTCTTTATGCTTTCTGTTCTCTATTCCTTCAACAGATAGATAACAGATAGGGTAAGAAAACTTTTCCAGAAAGAGTTTTGAGAAGAGTCTAGGAAATTCTCAAGTGCTCTTAAAGCTCTTAATGCATTCATTTATTATTCTGGTCAAAGCCCTTTTCATTATGATCAGTACTAAACTGTTATTTGTGGTTTATCTTTGTGTTTCTCTTATTATGAGTTACGTTTCACATCAGTAAATCCCCGTAGAGATAGATTAGATTGGTTAATAAAGAATTTACACTTTGATTTAACAAATGTCTCCACGTGATTTTTTTTCTTGTAGCCTATGCATAACTTGCTCTAATCTCCAATTAAATAAATTACCATCCCAAGATGGGTTAAACTTCTGGTCTTTTCAAATGTACAATGACTGATTGGGAAAGGAAAAGAAAACCCAACAGATGACTAATAAAACTACTCACTTAATGGTGAAATAGCTAAAAAAAAAAAAAAAAACATTTATTTTGTTTTCAAACTCTAAATTAAATTCTTTCAACTGTTCTATCTATTGCTACTCTTTGTGGTTTAAAGACTGAGTCAGTTTCTAATTTTAAATTCCAGTGGCCCTTTAAAACTATTAATGATAACTACAGTAAAACCCACTGGCTAATCAAAATGTACAGAAGTATGTAAAGTATAAGAAATAAACACTACATGTGAAAATAAATGATGCATAATACTGGAAAATTCAGTACACTGTAGAGCAGAAGATTCAAGATTCAGATCCTACAGTTTTAATTTCCATTTGGATGCTTTGGGCGATTCTGTAGTAGATGCCTCACAACCAGCAGCGCCTGACCGTGTATTTCACACCTCCAACACAGCGGTATTAGTAGAAACATTCAGCACCCATCTCCTCCTCAGTGCTGCAACACACACACATTCTGCCCATCTCCCATCTCCAACCATGCCGACTCATCACCAAGGCAACACGAAGACAAAACAGACAAAAAATAGTCCATTAGCCCTGAGGACTGGAGAATATGAATGCTGCAGAGGTTTGGAGCAATAGCAGGTCAGAACTGCATAGTTCTGATTATTTTTCTGAGTAGCACAACATATTATATAGAAAACAAAATACTGGAATTTCTTGTAAAGTCAAATAGTCCACAAATAGTTTTGTAGATGAGATGGACAACGTTCTACTGCACGGTTTAAAAGAAATCTTTTTCAGACAATAATTCACGTAGTTAATGAACTATAATGGAGTTTGTAAATGTAAATATATTGCTCATATTGTCACTTCAGCTGATTAGATGTTTTTGCATTGTTGTTTCCATAGAAGTACTAGTAAACCTCACGTTCATGTTTCAAAAACTTGACTGAACATAGTTTGTGAGTTCTGGTTAGCTGGATAGTTGAACAAACTCATTGGTGTAGTGATGTAATCATTTAAAAATATTTAGGGAATGTTTCATTTTTCAAGCAGAAATTTTGTTTGTAAAGCTCTGAATTTATGCAGTGATAAAAAAAAAAACCCATATTGCCCATCCCAATAATTTTGTTGATAAAAAAGTAAATGGAACATTTTTAAAGAAAATTTAGCTGTGTTCAATTTTCCTTTAGAATTTGGACCAGATCTGAAGAATTGCACTGGCCATGCTGCAGTCAGAAAGCTAATGGGATTTGCTCATTGTTGTTGAGCGAACCCCTGATGATGATATCAAGCCGATGCATTTCTCACCACTTTGTTTGCTAGATACTAAATAAACCTGCGGTTGTACAAAACTATATTTGCCTTTTGTTTAATGAAATACAAACATCACAGGTGCCAACAGTTTTTATTTAGTCAGAGATGACGACTGCAGCTGCTGCGTGGTTTTATTGTGAAAGGATGAATTTGATTATTAGCCAGTGATGTTGGTGGATTATGAGATGTTAATGGTTCATAAAAATCTGTTTGTTTCATGAAGCTTCACAATAATGATCACAGGATAATTTCAGAATAAAATAAAATAATTTCACCTCTGACATTCTCTCACTGCCAAGCTAACTGCAGCCTTATAAAAGACACACTCACCTGAAAATAGCAATATTTAAAAATCTTTACCATTTATTAGTGAAGAGAAGAAAACCATATTTGGTGCAATAAAAAATGAAGTAGTAGATAATGTGAAGACAGAGATAAACATGTATTAACTTAGACATTATAATAACATTAAAAAAAAGGTTGATTCATTCTAAAATTTGACTTTAGCAGATTTTAAACTATTATTTTTTGCAAAAAATAGATGCATATTTAAATCTCTAGTTGAGTAAATATTTCTTTGATCAATTTTTCTATTATAAAGCAACCTTTGGTTGATTTAAAATGGTAAATTGCATGTTAAAAGATACAAAAATAATGATCTAATGTTCATCTGGTAATTTAGGACCAATAATACAAGTGAAAAAAATATTTGTTTCTATCATTAGAGACTTGGAGCATGACTGAATTTGGGTGGAAAACTTGAGTCTTGACTTGGGTTTTAAAAAATTTACTTGTGAACTTCTATGCATCTAGCATGTTGAGTACATTTTACTTGCAAAGTAACAATAAATCTCGGGGCTGCATTTCAGACCTCAACTTTCCAAGTTCAAACTCAGATGCCATTCTTGATGTATATCCCACTGGGAACTCTTAAAATCTAATTTCCTATGACAAATTAAATACAGTCACTGTTTCCCATTACGTGTACATGCTGCACTGAATAGCCAAATACACACTCACACTCACACAGAAGCTAATGTAAACCCACCGTAGCTCATCAGCAGTCTAACGACAGAAGCAAGCCAAACTATTCTGGCTGGATTGTTTTTTTTTTCTAAAGAGTCCGTCTGCCAAACAGTAAAGCGTTCACTCTACAATAAATCACAGCGTAACTCCACTTAAATAGAACAAACAACAAGCCAGAGCTTTTTATTTAGGACTAAACAGTCAATGATCAAACCAAGCCAATGTGGTGAGTTTTTATGTAGTCCAAAGAGCGCAGCAGTTTCCTCCGCTGCACATGTTATTCAAGACGGGCCTGGACCTGCCCTGAGCACAGAAACAGCCAACCCAGAGGGAAATGGGAAGGTGCCTCATGCTCAACACCCACTCTCAGGAAAAAGGGAGTGACAGAAACAGTTTTTCCTAAATAACTATTTCTGTTATTGAAGAAGTAGGATTTATTTAGGATACTACTTCCTGTGAGGCAAAATTAATAATGTTCCTCCAGACATAGTTTTCAGTAATCAGCCAGTCCTCTCTGCAGAGTCAGACGAATGTGGCTGCTCTGTGTAAAATCTCCTTTCAACAGGTTTCAGCTTGCTGCATTGATGGAGAGATAAAGGACTTCTCAGCTTTGCACTAATGATGGTTTGATTGTGCTTTTATGCATGAGATGAAATGTATTAAAAACTTAGAGCATCAACTGAAAACAGACCACAACATTTTCTGCCTTTGCAACTTTTTAACGTAAAAATAGGAGACATACAACTAATACAGTACAGTTTCGACTAATTTATTGTTCATTTTTCATAATTGTCCTCTCATTACGTAATTTCAGTTTCACTGAGCCTCTTTGCTTGTTTCGAATGCTGACTGAACATGTAATTCAAAATCAAAATAAATGTGTTCACGTTCAAGCAGTGAGCAGATGTATGGACAGAAATCTATGTATAGAGGTGCCAAAATGTTCTACAGCTGAGTATAAAAAACTGAAGTTATTATTTTTGGATCTAAAGAGGAATAATCTAGAGTCTGCACAAAGCTTCACTTATTAGAGCTAGATCAGGCCTGAAATCTGGGTGTGTAGCTGGACTCACACCTGAACCCTTCAGAGTCACATAAAGACAATGACAAAGTCAGCTGATCCTGTTCTCACTAAAACTACAAAAATTCAGCACGTCACTCCAGTTCTAAAGTCCTTACAATAGTTAGTTTATAAACCACTGAATGGTTTGGCACAAAATACCTCAAAGATCTGTGGTCATATAAACCCTTCAGATCACTCAGGTTTTCTGGTTCCATGTCTACTCTGAATCCCAAGAGTCAGAGGCAAACATAAAGAAGCAGCATTCAGTTTTAATGCTCCTCTAATCTGGAACAAGCTTCCAGAAAACTGCAAAAATGCTGAAAAGAAGAGTTCCTTTAAATCTAGGCTAAAACCCCATTTGTTTAGCGTTGCCTTTGACTTTCCCTACTTACAGTCAGACCAACTGAAACATTTCAGTATGTAATCCAACTTTCATTTCCTTTTCTATGCTAGATCACTGTACTCTTTTGCTTCAAACATCTTGCAACTTACGTAAATGTGTTATAGAAATAAACTCTGCTTGTCTTGAAAGGTAGGAGTATTTTTCCTCTTGAGCTATTTTGCTTCAGTCTGTCACATAAAGTCGACTGAGGTTGTGATTGCAACGTGACAAAGTGTGTAAAGTTCAAAAGGGCATGAATACTTTGTAAGGAACTGCAAGTTATAAAGTGTGAATGATGTATTTCCTAAAACAAAGCCAGATATCAGTGTCGGAGGTCTCTGCATGGGTGCAGTGAAGAGCTGTGGGTAACTTTCAGAGCTGAGATACTGAACTGAGTAGTGTGCGATAGGCAAAA
Organism: Xiphophorus maculatus; assembly: GCF_002775205.1. NCBI lineage: Eukaryota > Metazoa > Chordata > Actinopteri > Cyprinodontiformes > Poeciliidae > Xiphophorus > Xiphophorus maculatus. The sequence goes on along the minus strand of NC_036453.1, from coordinate 24,657,901 downwards.
ACAACAGGAAACAGCCCTGTCAGCAGAACCATCCTGCTGCCGGAATGACTTGAGAATGCGAAAGTCGGTAACTAAGCAAATCCACCAGTTTTACTGTGACAATCCTCTCGTAGACAACAAGAGTCCATTTTGGTTCGGTACTGATCAGCTACGGTTCTCCTTAGAGTCCAATTTGTGACTGTACTTCACAGAAGATAGCTGAACAGAAAACAGAGTCTGGCTATGAAGCAAGCTAGAAAACAGTGAATTTGAGACCACTGACGGAGGCTAAAGCAATCGCCTCAGACTCACATGACCTTATGCTTGATCTCTTCCTACGAACCTGCCTTTTTGTATGTGTGTGTGTGCTAAAATAAATGCACTACCCAGGGAAAAAAACAGACAACTCTTATTTGGAATTACAAAAGTCAATCGGAGGGCATTACGGGTTAGGAATTCTAGGGTTTCCATCCCACACACCCTCTATTGTTTGTGGTCAAAGCTAAAGTCCTTCCACTGATTGTCCTGGCCATCACAGCAAAGCGTCAGTATCCTATGGGATAATAATGATGGAGCAGATTAGGAGACTAACAGTAATTGCTTTTCCTTACCTTTCCACATGTTTACAGTAAAATACAATCCCCAATCAGCTCAAGGGGTAGAGAAAACGGTTTGCTGTGATTAGAAATCACTGCGACGCTTTCCTTTCTTTGTCTTTGTTTGGACAGTTTCACGTTGGAGAAGCAAAGCCAGAACTTCGTCCCACAATGACTTTGTTTTGCATCTGCGGTACACACCATCTGACATTCTTTCAGAAAATCCAAAGTTCTATTTTGGCGTCACATTGCTTCCTGTCTTTTGCAACAGTGGAGTCGCTACCACGCTTGTGCGGCAGCCGTTCTCGTTCCACATAGAACCTTCTGGCTATGTTGTAATCAGGAGAGCAATCAAAATGTTTAAACTTAAGAGATAAGCTTGCCATAATGCTCCATTAATAAAGATTATGTACTGCAGCACATGTTTTATCTGCTCAGAAAGCCTTCCTCAGTCTATTCTCGTGTTCATGTTAGTCACTTAATGTTGACTCATGAGATCGCAGACGATCTTGGTCAATTTCTCCACACTTTTAAGGAAGTATCAGATTTATGCAGTGGGATTTGTCTGAATCTTGTGGCCTGATTTTTTCCTCAGACTAGCCATCTTTAGGCAGAACCAGTCTCTATTTCACTGGATATTTGATATAGCCGTACGTTACAGAAAAAAAAACCTGGTAAGAAATCATTGATTTTTGAGATGCCTGGCACCAGTTTTTATTTAGATGCACACAAGAAGCTCTGGAAAACGTTTATGTGAGCCGGTTCGCATCAGATTAGAATACAGCATTGCATCTGCAGCAAGAACTGTTCTGCACATGCAGATTGATCTTAATCGGATCAGAAACAACAGGTTTGCAGACTGACGCCCATTCGCCATCAGCCCAGGGTAACATATGGATACCAGTGGGTTGTATTCCTCAGCTGGAGGCGCAAGGCGCCCACAGAAACCACCAAATAATAAACATTATGTGTTATTTTGGTCCAACTTTGCAAAATTAAGAATTAGATTACAGTGATTTGCAAAAGCTAACCCCTTTAGGCTTATCACATTTTGGCACACTACAAGCACAAACGTTAATGTATTTTAAGATTTTGTGTGATGGACCAACACAACACAGCAAAACACAAAATCTTTCCATGTACTTCTGTCTAGTTTCCAGTGCAAATATCTTAGTACACTTGAAATAATAAACTAACTTAGAAGTAACATTTCAGCAAAATATAGGAGCTTGTTATAAGTCCAGAATTCTTTAATATTGATTTAATATTAATTCCACATGCAGGTGCTTTTCACTTATAACAAGGTATGTTTTTCCATGTTACAAGTGAAATAATCTACTACTGGAATTAGTTCGTTTTTATCAATATTAAAGAATTATTGACTAAAAATAAGATCCTATGTCTAGCTAAAAGTTTGCTGAAAGTTTGTTTTGTCTTATTTTAAGTGTACTAAGAAAGTACTAGGCAAAAATACTTGGTAAAGTTTTGTGTTTCTGCAGTGAAAGTAGTCTATATTTGTGACCTAGAATACAAATAATATATCATTTTGCTTTTTCTACTCAGCACATGTGTAATAATAGTTTGTAGAACCACCATTTGATTCAATTCCAGTTGAGGTTTCCATCTACCAAATTTGAACATCTAGCAAATGAAGATTTATCTGAAGGATCAGTCAGACGAGCTGTAGTGCATGTCAGGCTAGTAATATTGGAGTTCTGCACAGCTCACTGCACCTCACACTGTCTGCAGCCAACGTTCACACTCGTTCTGCATGTGGCAGTTTTGTGGGGTGTTTAATGTAGAGCTGCAGTGACAGGATGTTACATCAATCAGCACCTACCTGACCTTGCACCAGGAAGCTGAAGGGCTTTGACTTATCGGAAATGCACCATTAATACACAGCTAGTTAGACCGTTGAATATGACAGACTTTTTTTTTTTTTTACTTCAGAAACACTGCCACTTTCACACATTTCCCAAAATAATTAAAAACATTACCAGAACAGCCTCCAACTTGTAAAAACAGAATAAAGATCACAGTATGTGATAGACTACTTTAGCTCTGGTCTTAGATAATTAATTAAGTCCGGCGGGAAAAAGAAAAAAGGCAAAAAAAGAGAGTCCTGCAGAGGATAGTGAGGGGAGCTGCTATCTTCCTTGAGATGTTAAAATTCACTTTATATTATTGCATCTGTTTTATAAATTTTTTACCCATTTTTGGGGGTCAATTTAATATATTTTTAACCAATCCTAGATAACACCTCACTTTCTTGGAAACTATTTGCTTTACATCATTATCATCAAGTCCATTCAAAATAAGGAAGAAGGCTACTCGTGCCAAAAAAAAAGAAAAGCAAAAACCAGAAAACAAACTCATCCATCAGCTGACTTCCTGTCTAAAAAGAGGTACAGGCCTGTGTGCCTGACAGCTGGGGATATGATAATGGGAGGAAAAAGTGACATGGTGGTGGCCTTGTAAAAACTATTCATAACCGATAACCTTTTTTCATTTTGTCAAATCACAAAGATGAGATACAGTGCATTTCATTAGACCACCATAAAGTCGCCTTTTTTAAAAAATAAATCTAATAAGTGTGGCATGCATTTGTGTGCTATCAATTTAAGCAACTCCACTATGCCTCCTGGCTGCCGCTGTAATTAATGCTCTCCTTGTCCAGTCTTATCAGTTTAGGTGGACAACCATGTCTTGAAAGTTTTGATGTCTTCACCTATCTATTTTCGGATGATTAAAACAATAAATTAAAGCTGCATTAAACTTCTCCTGGTTGTCCAGTGATCGCGTTGGACTTTATTCAGACGCATCAGAGGGGTGGGTGTATGGATACAAATCCAGGCCACACTTTTCAGATGTTTGATTAACTAAAAACGTTTTTCCACTTCCAAATAACGCGACATTTATCACACAAAAAAGTGAAATACATAATATAGTAAAATGGGAAATGAGGAAAACCTCAAGGGATGTGAATGTTTTTTCAAGGCAGCATTTCTATTAAGATGATAAGAGCAGGATGCAATAACTATAAGATACATTTCAATGTGAACACTAAACAGTAAATCTGTGACTGCGCTGACTTTAATACTCTTTTGCTGAAGCATCAAGTCACTGGGAGCATGGCAGATAGATTACCTGCAGAGGAGGAGTCGTCGTGGTCGGAGCTCATGTAGCCATCACTCCTTCTGTCAGGTGTGCTGCAGCCGGAGCCCCGCGGGAAGGACGGAGACAGCCTGCCATCATCCGAGTCAAAGTCCCTGCTGAAAGGCCGCGGGTTGCCAGTGCAGGTGGCCGGCGTCCGCTGGCTGTCCTTGCCGATGCTCTTCGGCGTCAACAAGTTATTCCGGACGAAATTCTCGTTCAGCTCCGCATTCTCGTATTCTCGGTCGCTGTCCTCCTCCTCGTTGTCATTAGCGGCCTTGTCCCCCCTCCTGGGTTTCTGCGGCGGGACGGGGATGGGGACGTACTTACCTGGCTTGCCGATGAACCTGCTGCGTTCTCGGCCGTAGGAGATGGGCGTGTTGGCCGCCGCGCTGCGCTTCAAGACCCCGGAGTCGGACACCTTGGTCCTCTCTCTGCCGCCGCCTTCATCTTCTCGCCGCAGCGGCTTTTTAACATTCCCCATCTTAGGAACGGCGAATGTTTCTGCGTTGAAGTTTTCATCTTTTCCTTCGAACCTCTCCGGGTCGTTTCTCTTCTTCTGGGCCACGGTGGTCTGCAGGTATATTACCTTGAATTTCTCCTCCGCGAGAGCCTTCTGGAGCTTCTTCAGGTTGGCTTTACTTGATTCCAGCTCCGACTCGATGTCCTCCACGGAGCTCAGGTCCATTCGGGGGACCTCTGCGTCGGGGAACTCGTTCCTCCAGTGTTTAGCGAATTCCTCCTGCTCCCACATTGTGATGTTCAGGCAGCCGTCAGAGAGAGGAATGCTGGAGCTAACTGTCTTCGCCGTCAGTTAGCGGCAAATCTGTCGCATACACCCACCTTCCTCTCGACACCTCTTTTTATTTAAAGAAACAAAAAAATATTTACTGGCGTAGGTAACTTGACACCTTTCAGACCCTCTTCATCCCTCCGCAGATTGTAGTCCGGCTGAAGACGTGCTGGCTCAGAGATGCGGTTAACAAGTTTGTCACTGTGCTGAAAAGTTTCGAGACTTCCTGTTTCCAGCCGTGGTGCCTTCAAGTACTCCTGGAACAAATGTAATCTATCGCATCTAAATGCTACGATTTTCTACTGCAACTGAGATTTCCGGAGGTTTAATGATGGAAGGAGAAGCATACAGATGTGTTTAAAAAAATCTGGGAAAAAAGCGCTTTATCTCCTCTTATCTTTATCTTTAGCTTCTTTTTTTTTTTACAGTTAATTTCTTTCTTATCTTCTGGTTGTTGTTTTTTATACAGAGATGATACTATATATTTTAGTAATCAAAATTCTGATTATTATTATTATTATTATTATTATTTGTTAATTTTTTATTATTTGCATTAGTATTATAATTATAATAATCATATTATCCCCCTGTTGTTATATTAACTTGTCATCCTGTTTGTTAAAAATGTGACATTTTAATCTTTTAACCGCACAGTGTGTATATCGTCAAAAATAAAATAAAATAAACCCGACACCATTGAATGCAACATTAACCGCAGTTTTCAGCATTAATTGAAGTTTATGGGGTATTTTTTAAATAAACCTTTAACTGTCTGTGTTCACTTCATAAAGTAAGCCTGCTTCCAAAGTTAAAGGGAATGCTGGAAAAATCTAGTTCATGTTCCTTTTTGATATGCTTTATTTTATGGTACGCTTTTTTTTAGCAGTAGTGATAGTAAAATGTTCCAAATCATTATTAAGTAACAAAATTCTTAATGGTAGTGGATATTTGTGACGTACATTTTAGTAGAGATTCAAAAACACTTTCACTGCATTGTAAATGCTGTATTTTGACTGTTAATGTTTGTTTTGTTTTGTTTTGCGCTGCTTTTTATTGTCATTCTTCTACTGCTTAATGGATTAATGATCAATTAGCTCTTTCTCTCGTTTCTTTTGTCAGAGTGTGGATTAGAAGCTGAACGTTTGGCAAGCACTAGTGTACTGGAAGAACTGATTTTTTAGGAGTTTTTTCTAAAAAATAATTAATCCAGCACTTGTTTAAGGATATTGAGTATTTCTTCTTCTCTAGTAATTTGATGGGTTTAGATCCAGGACCAGTACAACGTTATATTGGGGCTGTATTGATGTTTGATTTGTGGGGCTTTCCTACCAGCAGCGATCATCACCATAAAGTCACATTCCTCTTTAAGTCATCCATGTTTGCATGTTTTAAAACCGATGTGTAATTAACAAAATGAGCAAGCAACCAAATGCATTTGGCTAAACTCACATTAAATTCAAATGATTTCTCTATCATCCAGATTTATCCACATGTTAGTTGATGCCACAGACATGGATAAATCAGGGAATTCATGCCTTTGGTTGCCAAAACAACCCTTGCATTTCCAGCAGCGGGCTGCCAACTTGTTTTTGTGCAGAGCAGAAATGTAGAAGGAAGGCTAAAACAGACTCTTACATAACTCTCCTTCCGTCCAGCTGGTGGTTTCAGCAGTTTCACTGAAAAGAAAAGAAGTCTCGAAGCGACTGTAATCACAAGAGAAGCATAACTGCTGCCACTGTAAGACCCGTTGAGGGTTTACACGCGTTTTAACCACAACAGGTGCATGTCAGAACGTTATGCAGATAATTACTTCCTCGTTCCTATGTCTGCACTACAGACATGGGAATGGTTTTACTACCAAAAAGAAAAAGAAATAAAAATGGTGCCGAGATATGGTCAGTATGCCTCCACTTCCTCTCTCTTTGGCATACCAGACAAACACTGACTTGGCACTCACTGGTTTGAGATTTTATAAATGAAGCAAAAGAATAAATCTTGCTTTATCTTGTAAACCTGTCATTGTGAGGGGGTTCATGCCAATAAACAGAATTTCTACAATGCAGAAGGGAGTACAGCTAACCACCAGTTCTGTAATTCTAGCCGCCGATCTATGCAGCTGCATCCAGATACCAACAATTTGATAAGCTGCCAAGCAGCATTCTTCCAGTAAAACAGATGTACTGTCACATATCGAGGAGGCACACAGTGGAAGCAGGGATGCATCCTGAGGAATGTTTAAAGTGCACATTTGGATCCCTGCCAAGAACTTAAAGATCGGGTTCCTCTCAATATCTAGCGATCAGGTGTTGTTGTGGTCATCCAACTCCTGACCGGATTACAGTGATTAGTGCAGCGACTGAACAGGCAGAGACCAACAGGTGGTTGTGCACTTACATTTCTACTGACATGCCAGATTATAGGAAATTAATGAACAGTCATGAAACGTCCACACGTTCTCAGCACTGGTGGAATGCAGAAGGTCTTCTTCATAATTAGCGGTCAGTAAAACAGAAGTTAAAAATGCTTGCTCAGTGTGGCGTTCACATCAAACGCGTGACAAAGATGAGTGGACCAATACTCTACAATAGTTGAAAAACTGCAGGTTTTTATTGAGTTCATTAAATACCATGATGTAAAGTATTTATTGAGAACCAAGTGCAATATAGATGTTTTCCATCCGAGACGTTGCTCAACTGTTTCAGTGCCACGCCCCTCGGCTCCCTTCACCTGCGTTTGCTGGATTCCAGAAATGTTTAGTGATAATGACAGATGTGGGAAACAATGTTCTCATACACTGCAATCATAGCATTTGCTGTCATTGTACGTAATTATGCTTGAGCCAGACTGTAGCTCCTACATGCTGGGATTAAAAAAAACAAACACGTCATTTATCTTCTTGGCTACAAAGGAAGATTAGATTAAATTAGAAATACACTTTGTGACATGTCGATGTTATAGCACTGTTTATTTGTTTAAACACAGCAAAGATTTATTGTTGGTTTTGTCATTTAAAAAATTGTGCAAAAGTAAAAACGATTATTCATTTGTTTTAAGATAAGTAGAAAGAACTGGGTTGCTGTGGAGGCGCAGGGGTTGCGCACAACCCACATTAGGAGGCCGTACTCGGCTGTCGCAGGTTTGAGTCCCGGACTAGTGACCTTTGCTGACCTTTGCTGCATATCTTCCCTCTCTTTACCTACTTTCCTGTCTTAGCACTTTGAAATAAAGGCCACTAGAGCCTAAACCCCCCCTTAAAATAGATAAATAAGTAAAAACTTTCCAAATCAACCTTTTATTTATTTAGACTTATTTTTCTAGAATGATGTTCTGGAATAAGTGGCAGCACATTGGAGTAGTTACTTTAGTTCTGTTTTTTTCTTTGAAGTTCTTTTGTCATATTTTTTTGTTTTGGTCTTTGCTTTTCTGGAGAATTATTCACTCTAATTTTGCATGCTGTGCAGCTGGAAGAATTTCTACTTTTTTTCTTACTTCGGGGTAGCGGTTATGATGTATATCCATGGCAACAACGTGTTTTTTTTTGTTTGTTTTTTTTTACAACCAAGAGCTGATTGGCACCCAAACTCTCTCTTTAATCGATTATGACAATTTTGTGAAAAACAGTATGTAAAAATAAATGTAAAAAATCAGCATAAATTGGCTTCAACTTTCATAAATAATGACAGTGAGCAATCTGATGTTTTTTTAAACACGTGAAAATGTATTTTCCTCTCCCTCGTGACTGCACCAGCTTTTGGCTCAAGTTGCAGCCGTGAGATAATGTCCATCTACCAATGACTCAGATTAGTCCACCAAACCGCTACAGAGTGCATCGTCATTGGGTTTTAAACTGTGGTTGCATGTCGCCCTCTCGTGGTGGGAGGTGATATCTTCCCATGGCTCTTCAAAGAAAAACAAACGCCTACACGCTGATGTAATACATTTATTGAAAGGATAATTGTCACAGTACTTTACTGATTAATATAAATGGTGCTCATAGGAATATTGCTGATTGAAAAACGACCTACAGTAAGACGACGGTATTACACAAAGATGCACAAGACATTAAAAACGTCAGACAGCACCATGACTTCTAGAAAATACTTAAAAATCAAACATACATAAATAGACATATCAAAAAATACATGTTAATGTAATTACAAAACACGTCTCACACTATCAACGGAGTGTAAAAGGAAGAGCTCATGTACCATCTCTCAAAATAACCTCTTTTGGATTGACATGTTTTACACAAAGTCTTCACTAAATTTGCTGTGTTGAAGTTTCTATGGAAACCCCCCCAATAAGGCAACAATAGGGCAGCACCACAGATGCAATACTGGAGTTAAAGGTAGGTAGAATCAAAGGCCACACATAGCACACCCCGATAGATCTTACAAACACGTTTCCAGCAGGAGACAACAGTTCTGGGTCAGAGGTCGTAGGTGTTGATCTTCCATGGCCTTCCTGAGCAGCAGTAGGAAACTCAAAGAGTGTGTCTGGAATGTTTAATAAGCCAACAGTAATGAGGCCTGACCTTTAAAACACTAATAAAAGTTCAGTTCATTTAATGTAAATAAATGGACAGTATCATAAATACTTAGCTTAATAGGTGAAATTTTTGCATAGTTAATTGATTTTTCTGATATTAAAAAGATAAAAATGGAATCAGAATGTTATATTGCACCAAGCGTTTTGATTTGCAACCTGTGCAAAATCTACCAACATATCTCTGCAGGGTTTTGTTTGTTTTACTGTTTTTGTTTCTGCCTTTCCGGAGAACATTTCATGCTTTCCTGATGGCACTCGCAGCCAAGGTTTCTCGCCTGGTGGTCACAAACGCCTGTTGTTTCTCGTAGTAGGCGGCCTCATTAATAAAAGTGGGATAAACGGTGCTGGAGCCTTGGTAGTGGATGGACTTCCCGTCAAACGTTTGGAACATTGGGTCGCCGGGGTTCAGCGGCTCCCAGTCACAGTCCTGAAACAACAACAAACAACGGCGGTAGGGAAGTGATTCGACTGTGCTGCTAATATATATATATATATACATACACGTTCACATCAACTAAAAGTTTAATTTCCTCCTTCCAATGAACTTGAAGGCAGCTATACAGTGAATATCAAAGTATTCACCTCTCGGACGATGACGAATTTGGCCAGTCACTTTAAAAGGGGTGAATATCTATGCAATTACTTATTTTATGTTACATGTTTTTATTCGGTTGTTGTTATGTTATGCAGAATCAGTATTTTTGATCATTGTTTTGTCAAAAAGGGGAAATTTTGTTGATTGTGATTAATTTGTAGAAGCAATAAAAAGAATATATCATTCAAGGAAATTAATACTTTTTACAGGCACAGTATATTTGCCTTCAGCCGTTTACCTGCAGGTTGGGGTGAACCATGGCAATAATGTTCCCGTTGGCATCTCTGGGGTAGTCCATCCTCTCCAAGACCCGGAAGACTTCCACCGTACATGGAGGAAACTCCATTCCTAGCCGACACACAAGAGACATACTTTGTGTTTATGACAGAATCTGACATATTAATGAGTCTGATTCTAACTTCAGATACAGCATCTTGAGCTAGGAAGAAAAACAAAAAAACTTAATGTAGACTAAAGCGTTCATCCCGTTTGACCTTCAGTCAAATGTCAATGTATTTTCTTGGATCAACACAACGTAGCACACAACTGCAAAATAGAGAAAATCTCTTCTTTATTCTGGATTGAACAAGTTCCTTATCTTATAATCTACTCCCCAAGAGCTTAGAGCCACAGGCCAGTAGTGAGGCAGGACTGAAGAAGGATATAAATCCCAGTCAACACTCTATATTTGATACGCACACTGATGATCTTTTCTGTAGCACTGATGAACGCTTCTCTATAGCGTTTTCTCTGACCCATCTGCTTTGTTCCTTGGTTTTCATCACGATGTTTGTTCTCCAGCGAATCTCGGAAGCCTTCGCAGAACAGCTGTTAAGTTTAAGTTAGCACATGTGACTGCTGAAAGGAACTGGATTTTATTTAGGGGTATCAGAGAAAAGGGGAAACGGAAATGCACACCAGTTCTGTTTTTCAGAATTTTATTCCTAAAATATTATGAAAAGCATGTTTTTTTTGTTTGTGTTTTTTACACTTGGCAAGGCGAATTTTAAGGGTTGCCGTTCCTGAGATGTGCAAGTCCATAAGTGGTGTTAGTAATGCATTTCAATCAAGGCCAAAGGAACCACGAGTACTGATGCCTCAGCCACACTTTTACCCAGTGAGGTGCCCTTTTCAGCTGTGATGGAAAGATTCCTTAAAACCAAATCGGTCGTTTCATCAAGCTGTTCGGCTTCAATGCGCAGGAACATCGATTCATCATTATGCTGGGGCATTCATTAGCGCCGGTGTGGTCCCGCGACAGAAGGTTACCGCAACATTGGCAGCCGAGCTCTCACGATACGGAAAGCAACTGGCTCCCAACAAGCGGGGCCGTTGAACAGCAGGACAGTCGAGGGAGACAAACAGGCTGCAACTGGGACTTGGCACAGGCAGCTGGGTTTATGTAAAGGGAAGGAAAGCACAGCGCTCGGTGCCTTCAGGGGGGATGAGAGAGCAGAGCGGCGGATTGACGAGCCAGATCAGAAGTAATTTAGAGATGAGTCAGCTTCATGGACATTTATTTTATTACAAAATGTTTATTTTTCTAGAACATAGACGATTTATCACTGAGTCATTGAAATTTAAGTTAGGTTTTTTTTTTTTTAATAAACCGTATGACAACTTATGTTTACATGAGCTTCTGTTTTAGCCCAACAGTCACGGTTTAGTAAACACAAAGTCTTTGGTCATCAGAGTTTCGCAGCATAACAGAGCGGCTTCAAAAGCTCTACCTTCGTTAAAAAGAGAGATGAAGTCCAGGGCGTGTTTCAGGATGACCCTCATAGCTTCAAAGATGTTGCTTCTTAAAACCCCTTGAGGCTGAGGACCCACTTCCATTCCTGCAACAAAACAATCCAAAAGGTTGACGTTATTAAGAATCACCACATGCTTCATAGCAGATAGCAGAGACACCTATTTGCATAAAGCAGAGGGAATTTATCTCCCATGAACAGTTATTCACTGTGATAATGACCGTCAGTAATTTGGGGATTTATTGGAATCATTCTTTTTTCAGGTGGAATTATTACACAAACCAATTTAAAGGATTTTTAAAAACAAGAATTGGGCGCACAACAACGCTATAGGTAAAAATCTAACATACAGCCTCAAAAGTATCTGTGTACCTCCCAATAATTAGTTAAATGTTTTTTTTTACCAATTTGAAAAGAAACTATGTGGTTTAACAAAAGGATCAGGTGTTATTCTGCCTTAAAACTTGACAACTTTTTTTTTTTAAATCAAAAATGGTAGATGTCATCAAAATGGAAATTGTGAAAGAATAAAAAATATATATATAATTAAAAAGCTCAAAATCCTTACAATGTCGACCAAAGATGATGAATACACGTGCAAATGAATGTCAGACTGGAAGTACGTAATCTTTACATTGACAAATAAATCACTTCAAAAGTTTCAGTTATTTCACTGCTGTTTGACACTAACCTTGATTCTACTTTGTAAACTATTTGAAAGAGCAGAGAAAATCCCCGGAGAGTCAGAGACTCACCAACAGGGTGCTTGGCCACAGAGCGAGAGGTGGAATATTTCAGCAGAGGGTGTTCATTCAGGAGAACAAGACAACTAGCAGGAGCGAAGGCTTTCTGCAGAAACAAAAACCAACAAGAACGTCATATTAAAAAAAAAAAAAAAAAAAAAAAAAGCTTTCATGACAAAGACTTATGCAACACAGTCAAATGTTTTAGGTTTCTGCTCGACAAAGTGGAAAATTACATCAGAGCCAATTCTTCTAGGAGCAAACATGACGCATACAGTGCTGTGAAACAGTGTGTGCTCTCATTTTGGGTTTTCATTAGTTAGCTAGCAAGCGTGCCTGTATTTTGACATATCAGCTAGCTAGCTAGCAAGCAAGCTAGCTACCTGCCTGTATAGCTCACTAACAAATGTCTTGATTCTTTTTTTTTTGTTTTGTTTTGTTTAATCAAATGTTACTCAAATAAATACAAAGAGCCCAAACTACAAACTATTTATTTTTAGCCATTCAGGTCTATGTAAACAGCAGAGTTCATGGTTGCCTTAATTACTGCAAGTTGTTCAGGTCCTCAAGTAGCAATGCAGCACCAGACTAGCACATCCAAAAAGTTTTGGAATAAAAAAAATACTTATTTATTTATTTTTAGGTGGTTTTAGGTGTGCATAGTAAAACTGAACTGTGAAGATTGTTTTTAATCACAGAGAGATTAGTGTCAGAAAATCTTCTGTAATAACTCTCCCAAAAGCATGCAGAGAAACATTCACATAGATTCTTAGTGACCATGTTGCCCATCTGCTTAAATTCTCCTTAGAAGAGTCCAACAACACAACAAGAAACTGTCTGCCGTTCTCAAACCAGCGGCGTGGATTTAACTGAGCACATCAGGCGGGAGGTAAATATAGAAAGGCTTTGCAGCATGGCCATGCATAAGCTGCAAAAAGCCTTTAAGAATGTACATCAAAAAAATACAACAAGGATTTTGGATGCATTTTATGTAATCTGATTTTAGTGGTAACTACTTTAGATTCATGCAACAAAATTTTCTGTGTATAAAAACAGCCGATTCAGCCTTTTTAATTATATTTTTGATTTTTCTTGCTCGTCTCAGCAATGTTTCTCCCGCATCAGAAGGAACTGCTTTTTTTTTTTTAAAGGATTTTTCAAAGATAGCAGAATGAACTCTAAATGTTACTCAATTACTGAAAAATTAATAAACAAAATATTCCTTCCTGTGAAATACTGAACACTCAGATTCCTTAGTTATATAACAAGACTTTGTTGTAATAATTAATGGTTGTTTTCTAACTAAAACTGCCATTTTGTAGCTCTCTGGTGGTATGTCTTCATTCCTTTATATGTTGTTTAAAAGAGCCCTGCCTTTCTCATTAGAACAACCAAGCTAACAAATAATGTCTTCCTTAGCAACGTCATGGTTAAAAGACTTTAATACAAGCAGAACAAGCACCAAGCAGCTCTAATTGTTTTGTTTTTTTAAAACAATCCTTTTTTTCTCAGGCTAGTGCCAGCACATACCGGCCAAAGTTTATTAGTTTTACTTGGTTAATCCTTCACGTAGCCTTTCCTCCCCGACACGGTAAAGCTAAGCAGGTCATTTTATTAGTAACATATTCTAACTGGATTTGATTATAGACCACAAGTCTTAGTAAATCACTGACTGGAAACATATAGAGAACCAGCTCGCTTTTTTACACAATTTAGCCTCACAGGAGGAATCATCTCTGTGGTAAAATGTACTCTGAACCCATTAATTTAATTGTATTTTATTAGGATTTAATGTGATAGACCAACGCAAACAATCGTACGGTGTAAGAAACGAGATAAGCGATTTTCTACATTTTTCACAAATATCCCCAAAAAATGTAGCATGCTGTTATATTTAACTGCTTTAACACTGATAATTAAAATAAAGCACGCTGCTAACAAGCGTAACCCTGCAGCTCTGGTGCCATCTCAGATTTTTGCAGCCTCTAATCTACTCCTGTCATCTTTTTTGGACTTAATATGTCCCGCAGCATGATGCTGATACCATAATGATGCTTCACAACACCGTTGTGCTTAATGTTTGGTTTTCTATCGCAGGTGTCTTTTGCATGTAGGTCAGAAATTTTTGATTTTGGTCTCGTCTAACCAGAGTACCTTCCTCTACATATACACATCGTCTCTTACGTGATTTGTTTTGCAAGCTGCAAATTGGGATTATTTTGACTTTCTTTCAGCAGTTCTTTTATTTCTGACACTTCACAAGGATTCTTCTATCTGAGCTTTATTATATAAAACCCCCATATAACATATAGTTTGGACAACTTTGTTGCAGTAACAAAAAAATAGCTTTGTAAGGAACTGTATGTCTGGTAGGGATTTGTAAAAATTAACATCCTAAAGTTCGACTTAAAACAGCTGCGAGAGACCATCACCTTTATGTAATTCATCATCTGCAGATTGAAGGCGTCTTTGGAGCTCTCCAGGATCAGAGTGCAGCCCATGTTGGACGTGGTGTTGTGGAGGTCGAAGATCACGTCGTAGGCTTCGGCGCTTCCTTTGGGTCCGAACATCCTGTTGATCTCCTGGGCCCTCTGCACCTCATAGGGCAGCTCGTCGCCTCCTGTTGCGCTGTACGACACAAACGGTGTCAAATGTTGAGGCTTTAAAGGTAGAAACAGCAACAGGTTTGACGGACAATTTGTTTAAAACAAGATGTCTGCGATGCGCAGCGGTGGCTTGTGTGTACACACAGGACTCTCGCTTGTGAAAATCAGTTGTGGATCCATCAGGGTGGAAGAATAAAGGCTCATTTTCATGGTCTTGTGTGTTCGGACCAAAGTATCTGTGAGTTTGTTTTCAGGTTAAACTCCCACCGAACGTGCTTCTCTCTCAACTTCAATCGGCTCGTTCTATTGCATTTCAAAAACAACCACTGGTCCGGAAAACTCTCTCTAAACCACAGATGTTTTTTTTTTTAGAAAAAGGGCCTCTGCAGTCCACATTCTCTCACCCACGTTGCATATGGCCGTAGGACGCCGTTTTCTCCAAATATCAGCACGCTGTGGAGAAATGTGGACTCCAGCACAGATGGGTTCACAGCTGAGAGACGTGCAGGTGCTGAGTTTGAGGAAAAGTAGAGCTGTCAGAGAATTTTTTTTAATGAGCTGTTTTTAGAAGAGCTTCAAAGTGCTTCATCTCCTTCCGAGGGGACAAACAGGATGGCAGCTGCACAGTTTTAAAATTAACCATTGTATCGCTCACAAAATTTGAGGATAAATGACCTTTATAGGGAAAAAACCCCCAACTTAGACAAGACATGAGGTGGAAAGATTTGCTCGGATATTTTTGTGAACAATAGCGCCCTCACCTAACCCGTAAAAATGTATTCCTCAGACTCTGATGAATGTTTAACTTTTTCTAGTATTTATCCAATATTTAAAGAGCCAGAAACACCAGCAAAACTTTAAAACTACATGGACGTTTATGTATTAATTGTTACTATATCGACAACATGTTGATTATCTAAGCAAATAAATGTACAAATTCCGCATATTTCTTTTTACTGAGGTGCATGTTGCATCATGTGAATTAGTTGCTTCTATACGAAAATAATGTCTCCTGCAAGTCTGAGATTTGTTTTCATGACACACAAGGCACATTATAGTCATGCGTATTTAAGGAGTAAACATTGTGGATCCATGTGTGTGTCCAAAGTTTCACTGCAATACTTAAGCCTGAAATATGTACCAAAGGTTAGTGGCCAGGGTAAACACAGTGCTGTGAATAAGTCCTTCTCCTGGTTTTGCTCATTGAAATGTTGCAGATCAGACAAATTTTAACGTCCGATAAGAGAAAATAAAGACATGAACAACTACAAAGACAAATTTCCAAATTATGATTTTGTTAAGGAAACAAAGCCATCCAACCCAATCTAGAACTTTTGTAAAACAAAAAAAAAGAAGAAAAAATTCATAAATTGTCTCCTCTAACAACATGAAGTAGGCCAAAAATAGTCAAAACAAAGTGTCAAGTTCAAAAGACATCCAAGGATGGATAAAGTCATTTAAATTCATCAATCTGGATACGGCTGCAAAACTATAACTAAAATTGTTTATCTCTGAGACTTTTAGCTGAATATTCTGTTGATTTAACTTTTTGGAAAGTGCGTTTCATGTAACACTAACCTGTAATGTCAGAAAAATAACCACACTGAGAGTGGTGATGGTAGTTAATGGCCTATAGTTGCTTTGCTTCTTTACACCCTTTAAATGTTACCATGACTGACCACGTCAAACATGGTAGTGGTAGTATGAGGATCTGGGGTTGCTTTGTTACTTTAGGACCTGACTTTTCTAAATTGATTTAAAGTCACTCCCAGAAAACCATTAAGTAGAACATCTAGTCATTAGTTTGCCAAGCACACTCAGGTTGTGCAGCAGGAGAATCATCCAAAACACATCAACAAATCTGCTTCTGCATGGTTACAAAAGGCAAAATCATGAACATTTTAAAGTGACCTAGTCAAAGTCTGGATATGAACCCCTATTAGAAGCTGTAGTGTGGGCTTTAACAGGCCATTCATACTGGAAAACCCTCAGTGATGTAAAAGTCAGATATATGAACAGTTGATGAAGGGAGCAACTTTCACTAAGCACCTTACTATACCACAAAAACAAAATATTACAAAGTATTTTTGTCTAGTTTTTTTATGTTTTACTACAATTATCTTATTCCATTTAAAATAAATATAATAATATTAATTTGGAAAATTAGTACATAGTATTTTTCCCTGTTATAAGTGAAAAAAATCTGCCAGTGGAACTACTACATTTGGAACAATGTTCAAGAATTACTGACTTAGAACAAGCTAGTGCATCTTGCTGAAATGTTACTTCTAAGTTAGTTTGTGTTATTTTAAGTCTAATGAGATATTTGCACTGGAAATTAGACACAAAAAAAATACTTGATTTTGTGCTTTTGCAATGTACAACACAGCAGAATAGATGGGACGGCTGTGGCCAGTCGGTGTGACAAACCAGGTGCTCCGTTTTTTTTCTCCATCCAACTCTAAGCGGCTCGCGCGTGCTCGTGGCACGGAGCCTGCACGAGCGTTTGCGTAATGCCCTGTTCTCCTCCTTCCGAAATCAGAACAACAGAAAGTGACAGCTCAAATGGCTCGGTATCATTGCGCAGCTCGGTCACGTTCCGCTCACGTTGCTCCTGCAGGGTGTCTGGGAGTCAGCTGCTGCCCGGCCAAGGAGGAGGGAGACGCGGGAGGAGGGGACACGCCGCTCCGCTGTTATTGGCTACTGGACACAAACACCAACCTATGATACCAACATGCTGATGCTGATCCACGTGACGTGACAGAGAAAGGACTATAGGCACAAGACTTGGGTGACCTTTGTAATATACAATGAAAGTTATGTTACAATATGCGTCCTAGCCCCCCGCTTTGTACACCGTCGCTCATTCATACAACACTTCATGTTGCGTAAGTGCGTTCAAATGTCTTATAAAGCAGAATAAAACCCAAGTCTAAACCGCTACTGGAGTCATTAGTGCATTTTGTGGATCTCTAGCACAACGTTTCAACAGCAGAATCTCTTGCAGTCCCATCATCCAGCGGTCACCTGCCCCAGTGCTTGTTTACCTGAGGTTCTCCTGAGTGAAGGCTCGGTTCAGGTCCGTGTCCACGTATCTAACACACTTCTCCACAGCCTTCGGGTTCGTGAGGAAGGGCTTGATCTCCAGTCCCTTTCTTTGGATCTCAGCGCTGTTCTGCATCCACAGATTAACAAGTGTCACGCCGGACATTTCGTTCCCGTGAGTCCCTCCGAAGATCGCCACTCTCCTGGCCGCGTCAAACCGCGCCGTGTTGTTGTTGTTGTTGCTGCTGCCATTGGACATGACTGGAAGGTGGGAGCCGCTGCCGAGCGGTGTGTGGATGCTGCTGACGCGCTGGCCTCGCTGTGGTTGGAAAGTTTCCAACCGGAGCCGCGCAGACTCGCCGTTTTTAAATCCTCTGTTTGGGGCTGCGCGTTGACGTAACGAGCGTGCTCGGCCGGCGAGCTCTTCAGTCAGCGGTTACTGCGTGGAGAGCAGTGGCGGCGGTAGCGTGAATGGCGCCCCGGGCCACACCCACTCATGTTGCCATCCCAAACACAACAAAACACAAATTTTCTAAGCTAAACACACAGAAAAGCTAGATGAAAATTATTAGACAAAACAGATAGAAAAAATTGAAACAGGGAAAGGATATTGGCACTATGCATAGCTGGATTTACCAGAATAAGGGTCTCTATCCTGGAGAGGTTTTGGTGCCTAATCCCAACAAAATAAAAAAATAAAATTAAAAAATGTGTTGCAAATTACATAATATTAATAGTTAGGGCTGCACATTTGCAAGTACAAATCTTTTTTGACTCAATGTTGGTCCCAAAGAAAAGTCTAATTTTCAAATTTCTTTGTGCTGTTGAAATTAATACAAATTCAACAGTAGCTTAATAAAAAAACACCACATGTGAAATGAGCCAACCACTTAAATATGAGGTGAATTTTTTTGTAAGACATAAACAGTACATTTTTTTGTGTCCCCCCCAAAAAACTCAGGGACGTAGGTCGTTTCTAAAGTCTGACCCAGGCACTTTCTAAGTTTCTGATTAGTTCATTTACAACTTGTGTGTCATTACATTTCAAAATGCTGGTCGATGATGTTAGTTACTGTCCACTGTGAAGCAAATCTCGTATCAACATGGCCTGAAGATTCATTTGGACAGGAAGAAGCAAACACCAAAAAAAACATGAAAAGTGAGCTTATAACTTTTAAGTGCAACAAAGACCTTAAAAATTGGAGATATGTCTTGTGACCTGATGAAGTTAGGACTGAAGTGTTTGTCCATAATGACTTATGATGGAAGGAAAAAAAGGGAGGAGAATATATAGTTTTCATAAAAATTCTTTAAATTTTTGTACATTATGTCTCAATTTTAAAATAATTGAGAACTATTCTGGTGAAAAAGTACTTTGATACAAAATTAAATATAGAAAAAAATAATAATTCAGAACCCAAAAGGTTTTAAATTTCAACATTGTCACTCTAAAAAAGTGGACAGTTCACAATAAAATAAATAAACCTTGTGACATCATGATCTATCGGGTCTTCTGTTTAAGTCTGAGAGAAAATCTTTATCTGGATTGTAAAGTCGTCTTTTTGCATTGCGCTTGCTTTTCCTCTCCACACAGCGAGAGGAAGACGTCTCGAGTTCTGCTGGAAATGTTTTAGATGACGTTGCGTTAAACCTAGAACCAGCCCCAGGATTTGTTCTGTGCTCCTCATGCGGGACCTCCTGTCTGCTTCTCTTCTTCTTTGTCTTCTTCACAACCACCGCTTCTTCGGTTTGAGATTGCTCAGCGCTCTCCAAACTTCCCGTGAGCCTTTCACTTCTCTTGCGTTTCTCTGTATTCTTGACCAGCGCTTCAGATGTTTCCTCCAGCTCCCTTTCCTCAATCTCGGAAACAGTTGCTGACCTCCTCTTTTTCTTCTTGCCATCTTTTGATTCTTGCAAATGCTCAGAAACGTCTGCTGATTCGGCGGCTAACTCACCAGCGCTGACCTCAGGCTTTTCAGCACAGCCCTCATGAGCAGATGGAGACTGTTCCTCATCATCAGCAGAATGGACGGAAGGGGTCCTTTTCCTTTTCTTTTTCTTTTCGCGCACAAGCCCGGAATAGTCACCAGATCCCAACATGTCCTCTGAATTACTTGCGTTGATATCGTCCTTCATTTTCTTCTTCTTCTTCTTGGTCTCCGGCTCAATATCTTGCCTGTCTTTTGGAGTTTTCTCTACACTTTCATCTTCTTCCGCAAGTCCGACTTGGTCAGACACATGTTTCTTTTTCTTCTTTTTATAAACAAAGTCTGTATTTTCTGGCATGGTTGAGGGATCATTTGATAAGTCCACATCTGTCTGATTGTCATTAGGTGACTGCCTCTTTTTCTTTTTGTGCTTTTTTCTTTTAAACCCATTGAATTCCAGCATTTCCTGAAAAACTTCACCATTACTTGAATGATCTATTGCCTTTGGTTGTTCTGTTGTTGTTTGATTCAGATCTGAAGAGTCTTTTTTCTTTTTCTTCCTTTTCTTTGGGACATGTACGTCATTCGTCGCAGACTCGGCAACTTTGTTGGTCTTTAAAGAGTCTGTATCAACATTTTCAGTTTCACACACCACAACAAAATCCTTCTCCTTCTGCTGGTCTGATTGTTCATCCGCCTCCTGTTCGAGATATTGGTTCTCAAGTTTCTTTTTCTTCTTCTCCATACAAGGAGCTTCCACTGCCTCAGTGATAATCAGGTTTGCAGAGGAATCAGTCTGATGACCCTCGGCTCCCCCTAGACTCTGATCTTTTCCTTCCTCTTCACATTTGTCATCTTCTCTGTCCTTTTTTTCTTTCTTCCTCTTTTTTACCTTGATTGTTCTACACTCTATATCATTATCTCGTACACCGGTTTGTTCCTCCGCCCCAGTATGAGGGTCTGTTGCTTCTCTGTCGCTCTGCTCTGCACTCAGACCCCTGCATGTGGCATCGCTTTCGTTACCAAGCATCTGTTCATTCTCTTCAGGAATAAGACCACTTGCTCTACTCTCATTTCCTGGAGATCTGCTCTTCTTGCCCATTTCAGTTTCAGCAGGGAGGTTTCCAGACGTTGACACTCGTTCGTCGAGCGACTTCGTCTCTTCCGAGATTTCATCTGACTTTTTTGTTTTTGAAGACGACGCCCCCCTCGACGAGGGTATCCACGTTTCTTCTTCTTGACGTTTCTTCTTCTCCATACAAGAAGCTTCCACTGCCTCAGTGATAATCAGGTTTGCAGAGGAATCAGTCTGATGACCTCCGGCTCCCCCTAGACTCTGATCTTTTCCTTCCTCTTCACATTTGTAATCTTCTCTGTCCTTTTTTTCCTTCTTCCTCTTTTTTACCTTGATTGTTCTACACTCTATATCATTATCTTGTACACCGGTTTGTTCCTCCGCCCCAGTATGAGGGTCTGTTGCTTCTCTGTCGCTCTGCTCTGCACTCAGACCCCGGCATGTGGCATCGCTTTCGTTACCAAGCATCTGTTCATTCTCTTCAGGAATAAGACCACTTGCTCTACTCTCATTTCCTGGAGATCTGCTCTTCTTGCCCATTCCAGTTTCAGCAGGGAGGTTTCCAGACGCTGACACTCGTTTATCGACCGATTCCGTCTCTTCCGAGATTTCATCGGATTCCTTTGTTTTCGAAGAGGACGGCCCCCTCAACGAGGGTATCCGCGTCGACATTTTGCGCGTCATTATTCCCGGTCCTCCCTGTGGCTCGCGTGCAGCATTGTCGTGTTCTTCATTGTGTTGCGTTTCTTCACTGGATCTCTTTCTGGGATTGTACCAAGGTTGGGAGTTCTTTGTTTTCGACACCACAAAGAGCTTCTTTTCCTGTGAGTTGACAAAAATTGTATGTTCTCCTCAGGAAGAACTTTAACAAGCTTTCTTTTTTCTTCCTTAGAAGTTAGCAGCACACTCACCACCACTCTGATGTCTTCATTTTCTGTAGTTTCGTCTTCCTCTCTGAAACAGAAGAGCGGGACAACATTATGCTCTTTACCACTGCTCTACTGCCAGAATGAAAGTATAGGACCAATGCACAACTGCTTCGAAATTAAGAAACATTATTTAATTTCTAGCATGACTTTCTGACATGTAAGGGTGATAATATTGATCTGGTGATCAACATTCAAGAGAAATTTATGGTTTGGGTAAAACTTCTACCAAAACGATTTACTTTCTTGGTTGACGTATATACAAATCTGCTCTCTTTCTACACAAGTCATCAGAACATAATTAAAAAAGTGTTTCACCAACATTTGAATAAGAAAAAAATCCTCAAAACACTGGATGATCTTTGACTTTTTAAAAAGATTGAAATAATATATTTTTTGCCATTTAAGATCTTAAGAGGGGTTAAGGTAATTACCTTTTAGCTGACCAGAACTGCACCTGATCAGCAAAATTTCATGGGTTAAATGTCTTTATATGCAAGCCCTTTTTAATGTTTTTAAGGAACTTTGCAAAAACAAGTCTTATGGGATTAACCTCCTTTATTTGCCTTTGATTAACAGCACTATTATTCAAAGGTATGTCTAAACTCCTCACTAGTTTAGAAGGTCATGTGTTTTCTATGCCTCTTCCAACAAAATTTTGTTGGAGAGTTTTAAGTGTATGTACATGTTTTAAATATGCTAATTTGGTTAAACAAACTTACTCTGACATCGGAGACATGGGCTCTCCTCCGTCCTGGTCCGCAGTCGGTAAAGACAGCAGCAGACCGTCTCCTGTTTGATAGCTGTCCCAAAGCTGCTCCGTACATCTGAAGTAACCTCCCATGGCGTAATACTGCAATCAAAATGCATGTGCACCTTTTTGTTTTTTAAAGTCTTCAACATAAGGAAACGGGCATTTAAGTTTACTTTTTGTGGTCGTACATGAAGTTTTCTGTTCTGATAATATGGTAACCTAGTCATCATTCTCTCCTTGAGGAAATGAAAGGTGAACTTCGGTGTTGTGCAGCTTTTCTTCTTCCGCTTGCTGTCTTCTGGAGGATCCTCCTCGGAGGTCGATGCGTCATATTCATCTTCTGGTGAATCTCGGTGGGCCCTGAAGTTTGATCTCCGGTTTGAGCGCCTCCGTCGTTGAGGTGCACATTTCTGAGTGATGAACAAGCTGTCTCCTGAATCACTATAAACACACAAACACTTTCAATAACGTACACCAGACTCACTCCGGCGACTAGAGGAGCATCATTTTAGTTTTTACCTGTTTGTGTCCTGCTGCTCCAGAGGGGACATCAAATGATTTGATATTTCCTTCGCATCATCAGGAGGAGAGTTTACCAACATTATGTCACCTGGCTGAGCTACCATGTCATCAGTGTCTGTAAAGTTATCTGGGAGAACACAAGAGGAAGGAGGAACTGCTTCTGACATCGTGTTAGCAGTAACTTAGAGAGGAATCACGAACACAGCAGATGCAGACGGAAAAACACCCTGAACGAAGCCTTTGGTCTGTCTGATGAAGACAAGCAGAGCCCCAAGACGCGTGTCAGGATAAAAACCGGGAAGTGTTTAAACATTAGCATCGTGACGAACTTAGCGTCACTTGAGCGTCCGGGTCGCGCGTTAACGTCACCGCCATATTGTGAGTGGCAGATTTGATATTATATGATTTGAAATTGGGTGAGGGACAGGGGGTGGGGGGGAGGGAGCATTGGCTTGTATTCTTGAGCATATATAATTAGGTTTACATGAAGCCTAAAACATTGGGAGATTTGTGGAAGAACTTCAATGCCTGGTACAAAAGTGATCAAAGGGCAAAAGGGATATTACTCACTGATGTACTAACAGCTGCAGTTTATCAGAAATTAATGAATATTGAATATGTGAGCAACCATAAAATAGGTTAGGATTAAAACATGGCTTTTTATTAGAAATTTAAAATAGATAAATAAAACATCACTTTGGCAAACAACATGCCGTAGTTTTTCTAACTCCAGGACATGAAAAGGAGCCAAATAGTCTCAAAGTTTGACCATATAATACAGAGATAATTCTGCATTTCAGAGTTATTGATGCCCAAGTTTATTTCCTTTAATAAAAGATATGCAATAAATCATATAAACTTGTATAAAATGCCGTTTTACTTGTTTTTTAAAAAATCCTGGCCATTTTTCATTTTTGAAGCATTAACGACTACGTTTCCCAGAAACCTTTTCGAGCACTGCGCCAAATCATCCAGCACGCGCTCCACCCACCGGCTCAGTCAGCGCGTGTCACTTCAACGACTCGCGTGAGCGAGGCGGCGGCAGTAGCAGCATCACAGAAAGCAGCAGCTCCGCCGCATTAGCGAACAGGTGAGGAGAAGAAACTGCATGTTTCTATCTTTTTCTCATCTTACCGCTTTCCTTTATTCTTCTCCAGTTCACTCAGGTAAAATCTAAATATTTTAACGTTTCCGCTGTCTTGTGTCGGACATTTAAGAAGGAGTAAGTTGCACGGGACCGGTGTTGGCTTGGCCGGGGTAACACCGACGCAGAAGTGACTGTCGACGGCTGGTTTCAGTGTTAGTGAGAGTACTTTGGGTTTTGACGGTCATTTTATGGCTGACGTGTTTTCTCCTGCTTTCTATAGAATGATAGAGTCCCAGGGCATGTTGTTTCCAGGGTAATTGGACCTGGAACTGGCTGTATTCTTGAACAGGTGAGGGGAATCTCTCCTGCAGGATGTTGGAAGTCTACAGGATGCTTCAGATAATTTAGTGAATTTCACTGCACCGCTGGGGCTTGTGTGCTCAACAGGGTTCCTGCTCGATCAATACATCCCATCTGCACCTCAAACATCTGCTTAGTTTTTTTTTTATTGTTATCCTACTACATCTAGAGACAGAAACCTAACACTCTGATAGACTAATGTTTCTTTAGCTAGTTTTGTATCGCTTTGATAGGCAAATGTTCCTATTTGTGCATATTTTAGTACTCAGTCATTTGTATTATTTTCTTTGTTGACTTGGCTACATGTTTTAGATCAATATCCTTCTGAATGATCCAATAACCTATTTTCAGTTTACTGGAGGGTTACCAGGCATCTATTTATAATGCTCCAGTATTTCAAGAAATCAAAGCACTAAGGTTCTGAGAGAAAAGAACCAGGCTCAAAGTATCCTTATCAGAGGCAATGTGATGCTTCTCCACATATTCATCATTTTTGTCATGCCAAACCATTTTTGAATGCTCAATATTTTAAACATGTGAGTAAATAAATGCCTTTTTATTTATTATATCCTGTGTAAGTATAGTTAAAACAGTGCTGTACCAGCATATTTAAAACTATTATAATTAGCAAAAATAAAATCGACCAACCTTCAATACTGATCATATCAAAAATGTTGGGAAAAGTCCTAGATTTAAAAGGTGAAAAGTTAGTTCAGACTTAAAAGAAGTGACAAAGTGAGCATATTTGATATTTAGGAGGAGGTGTTTAGACAGATATGTTGCAGCAGCTGAATCTTGTTATGACGAAATAAAAAACTTGTTAAAATGAGATTAATATTTAATTAAAACCAAAATATGTTCTTGTTTAATTGAGAAAGTCATAATGGAACAGCAACACTTCGCAGGATGTTTAAGTGTCATCTGGAAGAAACAAGAGTGAGAAGATGGAGAGATTCTTTATGCCTTTTTTAATAAGTCACAATCTGTCAATGAAAAGTATTTATATATTTATAGATTAGCAATCCAGACCCTGATCACTGCCAGAAAGAAGAAATCACTAAAGAGAGGTCAGTGCAGTAACAAGAGGTCGAACGCGGCCATAAGGGGTCAGAACTCGGTGATTCCCTGTGCCGGTACCAAGTCTGGATAAATGCAGAGTTGGGTCAGAAAGAGTATTCAACATAAAGCCTAAGAGCATAAATCCTCTTATCTCCTTTAATTCATAATCGGAAGCACAATGATACTGGCAACAACCCAAAGTGCCGTCATATTGAACACACAGACTGACAAAGAAAGAGGCATAGCATGTTTCAGAAAATTCCCCAAGTCAGGAAACTTGACACTAGAATATTTCTGATTGTTAAAATTACTGAGTGAACGAACCGCTTGAAAAAAAACCCAACTTTAATATAAATAATCCAACTTGATTACATTCTGTCAATTTAGATAACGAGCCTGTAACCAAACAGTGGTTTCTGGGCCTCGGTATCAGGACCCGGGTGCAGAAGTTTCTCTGCTCATGACATTCTGTGACTGGAGACGCAGGAACATCCCCTGCAAGCGCTGTTCAGGTCCCAGCAGAGTCCCTGAAGCCAACGTTCGTCGACGTTCCTCTCTCTACCCCGGCTTCCTCGCAGCGAGTCCACATAGAAAACAAGTTCTTGTCCGTAAAGCCTCTCGTCTCATCGCAAGTAATATTCGATGGCAGCAGAGAACGCAGCAAATCCTCCGCATCCGAGGACTCCGGCTTTGAGACCAGCTGCACGACGGACAGAAGAAAAGGAGAAATGGTGGAACGACATGAAGCGGAGCCCAATTTTAGGGTGAAGCCAGCAGAAAAGGAGGAGGTTACCTACCGCGAAGGCCTATGGCTCCTCCGGTCACACAGCCACTGTACACCGCGTTTTTCCAGTCAGATTTTCCTCTGTGCTGCAAAGCAAACAGATGCAAAAACACTGATGGATTTACCTTCAAGGGGACAGAGACACAACAACTGGAGGACAAAGACTGTGTTTTCCCCTCTAAAGTCATATTCGATAAATTACAATACAAGTTTAGATGAGGGCCGTTCGTCGGGCTAAAAGTGTGTTTTGAAAATAACTTTTAAGCAGGTATTAAACATGCTTTTCATTAATCTCACATTTCTATATTTTTACTGAATTTTTTTATTGGTCTGGTGTAATATTCTAATTTTAAATGTCATCTTTTCATCACCTGCAAGTGGAAAATCATCATAATTAACAGAAATAAAGGCTTTCAAACATCCATCTGTGTCAGTAGAGTGCTGCATCATTGCAAAGATAATATATCTTTCTTATATACATTGTTAGTTTTACATTTAAAGATGTATCATCTACATGGATGGTTAATTGATGCGTAGCTGCTTATGGTATATTCAATTAACTTTTCAGAGAAGCGGTAGACTATAAAGATATTTTTCCTTCCAACTACTTATCATTCAAAACGTTTGCAACATGTGATATGTTTATCTTAAAGTGTAAATGAATGAAATAAACTGACAGATCAATAAATATAATGTGTTTCACTTTGTGATAAAGTTTAAACACCATTTTGAGTAATATTCAGATTTAATCAGCAGAGGGCGCTCTAACCCCTTTCCTCGAAGGTTAAAACGGCAAGATCAATATTTAGATATTTTGGTAAAAAATATTATAAGAGACAATGACAGCGGCATTATATTCACCGCTGACAACAGACTTATGCAGTAATAAGTTAATTTCCCCTTGGGATCAATAAAGTATTTTTGAATTGAACTGAATTGAATACACCACTAGGACCACCTGCTGGTTCACGGACATTTCCTACTTTTCAGACCTAAAAAGATGTCCGGGGGAAATTTAAAAATTGTCCGGAATTTTGGTCAACTGCCTCAAACACATTACATAGCTTACAGTGCATTGTAGGGCACTGCGCACGGCGCTGCGTGTCACGTAATCCCTGAGCCGCGTCAGTGCGGGCAGCACTCCGCCCCCCGCTGTAAGGTGTTCTGGTTCCCCCCCCCCCCCGCCCCCCCTGCTGCAGTTTGTCCGGGTTTTCCCAAAGTAAAATATGGTCACCCTAGTTATCACATAGTGTGTTATTTATCAAATTCCCACAGTCACTGAAAAAAGCAACTGTCTAATCGATTTATCTGCTTTATCAAACATTTAA
Organism: Xiphophorus maculatus; assembly: GCF_002775205.1. Taxonomy (NCBI): domain Eukaryota; kingdom Metazoa; phylum Chordata; class Actinopteri; order Cyprinodontiformes; family Poeciliidae; genus Xiphophorus; species Xiphophorus maculatus. Next base: position 24,630,269 of record NC_036453.1, on the reverse strand, counting down.
AGCGACTGTTTACCAGCTTTTAATTTCCCTTTATTGATCAATCTTAGTGAACAAAAGTTGATGTCATCTCAACTTTTGTTCTTGACCCAAAACCATCCTTGTTGTATTTATTTGAGTCACATGACCTAAGTTGTCTTCCTTTAGAGGTTTTGCCCTCTTGCATGCTGCCCTAAGGTCCCGGAGACCAATGGGACTTGCTACGAAGCCCTGGAGGTCAGCCCGGAAGACTGACACGACTCTCTACAAAGCCCTGGAGGTCTGCCAGGAGACCAACGGGACTTGCTACGAAGCCCTGGAAGTCAGCCCGGATACACACAAGACTCACTACAAATACCAGAAGGTCAGCCTGGAGACCAACAGGACTCGCTACAAAGCCCTGGAGGTCAGCCTGGAGACCAACAGGACTCGCTACAAAGCCCTGGAGGTCAGCCCGGGAGACTGACACGACTCTACAAAGCCCTGGAGGTCAGCCCGGGAGACCAACAAGACTCACTACAAATGCCAGAAGGTCAGCCTGGAGACCAACGGGGCTCGCTACAAAGCCATGGAGGCCAGCCCGGAGACCAACGGGACTTGCTACAATGTCCTGGGGCAGGCCGGGACACTGACACGACTCGTTACAAAGCCCTGGAGGTCAGCACGGAGACCAACGGGACTCGCTACAAAGCCCTGGATGCAGGCCGGGCGACAGACAGGACTCAATACAAAGCCCTGGAGGTCCGCCAGGAGACCAACATGACTTGCTACGAAGCCCTGGAAGTCAGCCCGGAGACCAACATGACTCGCTACGAAGCCCTGGAAGTCAGCATGGAGACCACCGATAATCAAACATGAAGCTTGGAGCCCTCATGACACTTCTTAGTTTAGAAGTACCATCTTTCAATCCAGTACCTGAGAGTTCCTGTTTGGTACATTTTCAGAAGCATATTGGAAAAGCCTCTGATCACTCTTCTGAATAAAGTCGGCCGATTCTGTGGCTGGTCTGAAAACACCTGTTCTATTCTGTCCCTCAGCTGTTCCAATTCAAGCTGCAGGTTATTGTTTTCCTGCTCTAAGGTGGTGTTCTCCTTCTCCAGAGAGCTCTTCACTTGCTCCATGGTGGCATTTATCAGCTCCAAGGTCTTGTTTTTATGCTCCAAGTACTTTATTCTCTTCTCCAGGGCGGTACTTTTTTGCTCCAGGGTGGTGTTTTTCTCTTCCAGAGCGATCTTCTCCTTCTCCAGAGCGTTCTTTTCTTCCTCCAGAGCGATCTTCTCCTTCTCCATAGCAGTCTTTTCTTCCTCCAGGGCAGCGTTTTTCTGCTCCAGGGCAGTGCATTTCACCTCCAGAGCTGTGATATTTAGCATCAGGGAGGTTTTTTCCTGCTCATGTCGCCTTCTTCTTAAATTGAGGCTCTGATGCAGGTGTCTGTTATCAAGCTCAAAAAAAAAGTTTTGCCCTTCCAAACGCCTTCTTCTTTGCTCCAGGTAGGTACTTACCCGCAATGCATGAGACAATCTCTCCCTCTGAGATGTGTTTTCCTGGTCTAACGTGGAAATTCTCTCCCTCTGATTGGTGTTTTCCTGTTCTAACGTGGAAATTCTCTGCTCCAAGGTGTTGATTTGAGTTGTGTATTTCTGCTCCATGGCAGTCTTTTCTTTTTCCAGGACCGTATTATTCTGCTTGAAGAAGGTGTTTTCCTCCTCCAAGATGGTATTTACCTGTTTTAATGTGATGTTTTCCTGATGTAGCGTATTTCTTTCCTTCTCCAGGGCTGTGTTCTTCTGCTCCAGGATGCTTTTTTCCTCTTCCAAGACGGCGTTTTGTTGCCCCAGTGCAGTGTTTTCCTGCTTCAATGCCGTGTTATCGTTCTTCAGCTCCTCGTTTTCTTTGATAAGTGACTGTCTCTCAATGGACATCATGTTAACTTCTTCCAAGATGCCATTTAGCTTCTCTGTCTCTCTTGCCAAGATCTGCTGTATTTCTTCATTCCCAGAATCAGAAGATGAAGCCTTATTGCGCTGACTCACTTTCGATCCTTTCTGTCTAAATAAATCCAAAATCTGCCCCATGTTTTCCTTTATTTCTTTGTGAGAAATTCCTTTTAATCTTGAAAAACTTTCCTTTTCAATCTCTTGTTGGGACACAATCCTTCTTCTTGCTCTCTCTCTCTCTTCCGCAATGCTTATGACTGCAGAATTCAAGTGTGCAGAGTTCAATTTGTGACTAGCTCTTTGTATGACACTATCTCAGCAGAACAACTAGAAAACTGCTGAAGTTTGGGAAGATAAGAACAACTGTGGCGAGCGTCGGTTGAGTTTACCCGGAGAGCGGGAGTTAACTCAGACCTTTTTTTGGTCCAAAGCAGCACAACAAAACTTAATACGCCATTATTAAATGGACCCGGGTCGACCCGGGTCCAGCGGTGCAGTGCAAAAGGGGCTTAGTGTCCGTCTCTAGGCAACCGTGACATCATCATTGGTCCGAAGCGTTCTGGGGTCCTTACTAGCTCCCGCCAAAATTTAGCTGACCTTAACAAATCTTGTGTTTGAGTTTCGTAATTATTGTTACACTAAATGTTTATATGTGTGTGATAGGCGTTACTGTCGGACATACAGAAATACGGAGCAAATCGCGTCCCGTATACGGGAAAAGGATGGCAATCCTACTGTGCTCTTCTCCCATTAAAATTGTAGAAACTATATCAAACACAAGCAAATCCACAGTTTGGTAGGTAACTGGTATTTTGGATGATGTTGTAATGACAATAAATTTCTTAATTACCACCGGCTCAGTCAGCGCGTGTCACTTCAACGACTCGCGTGAGCGAGGCGGCGGCAGTAGCAGCATCACAGAAAGCAGCAGCTCCGCCGCATTAGCGAACAGGTGAGGAGAAGAAACTGCATGTTTCTATCTTTTTCTCATCTTACCGCTTTCCTTTATTCTTCTCCAGTTCACTCAGGTAAAATCTAAATATTTTAACGTTTCCGCTGTCTTGTGTCGGACATTTAAGAAGGAGTAAGTTGCACGGGACCGGTGTTGGCTTGGCCGGGGTAACACCGACGCAGAAGTGACTGTCGACGGCTGGTTTCAGTGTTAGTGAGAGTACTTTGGGTTTTGACGGTCATTTTATGGCTGACGTGTTTTCTCCTGCTTTCTATAGAATGATAGAGTCCCAGGGCATGTTGTTTCCAGGGTAATTGGACCTGGAACTGGCTGTATTCTTGAACAGGTGAGGGGAATCTCTCCTGCAGGATGTTGGAAGTCTACATGATGCTTCAGATAATTTAGTGAATTTCACTGCACCGCTGGGGCTTGTGTCTATATCTCTTTAAAAAGAGAAATCTTAATGTTTTTGTCAACTTTTGTTTCTCGTTATAACAAGATACAACTCCAGAATTTATTTCTTAGCTCTGGCAGTTTAACGCTTCCATAAGTAAACATGTCCAGCACTGTATATGCTTTTTTCCCCCAGTTGCTATTTAAATAGTCAAACTTACAACAGAGGGTGTAGCTTTAAGTTTAAACTCTTTTATGTTGATTTAGAAATCTCGCCTCTGCAGATTTCAAAACCTTAATCTTAATAATTATATACACACAGGCCTGTCACGATAACAAATTTTGCTGAACGATTAATTGTCTCAAAAATTATTGCGATAAACGATAATATTGTTTGAAGACCTTTTTACACTGATTTAATGGAAATGACGTGATAATTCATGTGATTTTCTGCCAAAGATACACTTTATTTTCAAAAGAACACTAAACACTGGAACTGATAAACAAAATAAACAAAACAACCAAAAACAAAAATAAAATGGAATAAAAACTAAACAACATAAAGCCAAAGTGAAAATAAATACTGCATTCAACCAAGAGTGCAGATTATGAAGTCTGTATACTATACTGCCCATCAGTAATAATTAGATTTAAATAGAGAAAATGGGCACATCGACTACCTGATGCAATAGTTCACACTACACGGTTTTTTTGCCCCTATTTTTCCCCTTACTACAATCTTAGAACACCGGCCGTTCTAAGATTGTCGCTTACGATTTTGTAACCGATCCTCCTGTAGTGTTTGGTGTGTTACGGTAGATCAGGGCTGATCAACACGTCGATCACGGGAAGGTTTTCAGTTGATCTCGGCAGTTGGTGACAAACTGAAAGCCGCCAGGACGATGAGACCAGAACTTATCAAAATATTCACTAAGATCCTAAACGTTTGTAGCTTCATTAAAGAATAATAATTAAAAAAAAAAATCAACAAAACCTGTTAAAATTTATATTCTCAGTAATTATTGTTTCAACAAGGTGTTGCGCAATTCAGTGCGTTTCAGTTCCACTAACAAAAAAACAGGCGACTCAAAGACCGACTGACTAGCAGAGCAGGAGTTTAAATTAGCTCATCAACCGTCGCTGTGTTCAGGTGAGCGCTTATTAATAATCCAGAAATAAATATCAAACCTGGAAACTTGACATCGTAACGGACTGAATGTTATGTTTTTAACGTCGTTGCTCCGCTTGCGGGGCGCAGGCGGTTGCCACGGCAACGGGCGTGCTTAACGACAGAGAGAGAGAGAGAGAGAGAGAGAGAGAGTAAAACGGTAGGAGAATCTCACTGAGGAAGAAATATACTGCATTAGGTTTTCTATCACTTTATTATTTCTGCTATAACTGATGTATATTTGCATATAAAATAAGTCAATAGAGTTTAATTTACAATTTTTATGTCTTCGTGTCATGAGAGGTAGATCTCAGCCGGCTGGTGAGAGAAAAAGTAGATCTTTGTCTCAAAAGTTTGAGCATCCCTGCGGTAGATCATCGTGGCCGCTCCGATCTAAATCAGGGGTTTTCCCCGACTGGGAGCTTAAAGCAGCCTGTTGAATGTGACAGGTAGCCAATCAGAAAGCGTGGATTCTCCTCCAGGCTTTGGGAGGGGAAATTACGGAGGGGAATCCCAAACAGCTGATACTGCGCAACCCGAAGTCCAGCGGACTTTGGAGATGATATGTGGAAACAACATTAATGTTTATTCAACATGCAAAGAATATAGAAATGACAAGGAGGAGGAGTAACTTTTCAGCTGTTCTTTAACGTGACATAAATAGGTTATAATGATTTTCATTCAGTCAGTACTGACACTAACCCTGACACTAGCCACATGCATTGCAGGTAGATTGTAGTAAAGCATTGATTAATGCTGGTTTTAAAATTAGTTCACTGGACTTGTAGCCATTATTTGGTGCCCATTGTTGGACACCACAGGGCAGGACCGAACCCGATCGAACCGTTATACCTAGGATTTCTGTCGGCTAATGTGTGATCTGTCAGGTTTTGAAAATGGGCCAACAACTCTAAGATCGTGTAGTGTGCGTTGAAGCCAAACAGATCATTTTACTTCCAAACAGATCTGACTATCTGTATGGCTGCCGTAATAACAAGAAACAGAGCAGCTCTGAGATGTTTGTACAGTTCCGTTTGTGTGTCTGAAGGAGTCATTTTACAGTATATCTGGATCTGCAGATTAAGGTGGAATTTTCCATGAAGTTTACAAGTCGGGACCTCAGCTTGAAGAGAACGCCATCCAAAAAGCAGAGCGGGGTGTTTGGAGTCAAGATCAACGTGGTCACAAAGTAAGCACTGTGGCTGCCTAAGTCGGTTGTCTGGTTTCTAACCTGCTCGCCAACTGAGAACTAACCGTGGTGATCGTCCGCAGGCGTGAGCGCTCCAAGGTGCCTTACATCGTCCGCCAGTGCATTGAGGAAGTGGAGAAGAGGGGGATTAGCATTCGACACAAGCAAGGCCTCCACTTTGTTTCCTAGCTCTGTACCACTAGGTCTGAAACCCACAGTGTCTAAATCCATCTCACTGACCTCACTGTAAAACTGAGCGTTGACTCTAGAAATAGACCCCTTTTCTCCATATGGTCCAGGTTTATGCTCATAAACTCTATAAGTATGTTCATTTCCTGTTTTTGGACAAATGATGCAAACCAAGCCTCACCACCTGTTTATTATGATACACAATATCATAATATTGTGTATATTATGATACACACAAACAGTTTGCAGTAGCCGGACTATGTATCTTAGGCAGTGTAGAGTTTTAATTACAGCAATGCATCTTACCGAGCAACAAACAGCCAGCACCACAATGCTGAAAATGTCCTAAATTGATTAAACAAAATGTAAGTTTTCCTTAAATATGTCATTCACGTGTCTTAAATTTGGTCATGACAGGAGTATGTAATCTCATATATTCAACGTATACGTAGTTTTTTTTTTTTTCTTGGAACTTTTATGGCAAGCAAAAGTTTGAGTTGTGCACATTGTGTGAATCGAGGCAATTAAGGCTAATGCTAGCTCTGCTAATATAGCCTTACTAGCTTTTTTGCGTCTATCATGGGGAGTCGACACAGGAGCAAATGACAGCAACTCGCAAAAGTCATCGCCGCTCTGGGTGAAACCCAACACACGGGACGCGACAGCGACAAAAGTTGAACATAAAAAGAGATCAGCTGTTCTGCTGAAAGTCCGCGATGAAGCTGTGTGATCCGTCTCTAACGGGTCTGTCTTCGTGATTCGCAGATACCAAAGACATCCTGGTGATGCTGAGTGACATGGACATCAACGCCATCGCAGGAACGCTTAAGCCTTAAGCTGTATTTCAGGGAGCTGCCGGAGTCTCTTCTCACAGACCGTCTCTACCCAGCCTTTATGGAGGGCATAGGTGGGAGGACTTCCTGCTCAGCTGCAGGAGATCATGCTTAAAGTAAAAAGAAAAAAAACAAACGGGCTGTCATGACGTAATTGGACATGTGTTTTCCTGTCTGCTTCAGCTCTCTCAGACCCTGCAGCCAAGGAAAACTGCATGATGCACCTTCTGCGCTCTCTGCCCGACCCCAACCTCATGACCTTCCTCACTCTGCTGGAGCACCTGAAAAGGTACGCAGAAACACTCACACCATCAAAGTTTACAATGCAAAGAGCCACTTTTTTCTTCTTTTTTTTTGGTTCTTTAGATCTGCATTTGGTTCATAACCCTTATTAACCCTAAATAAATGTTTCACTACTATCTACTACAGGAAATTAGGCTTTAAAATAAATAAAATGAAATCAGGCACATTGTCACCGATACCCGATCTATAATTGTTTTTTCAACATCAAGACCGATACAGACATTAATGTCGGATCGGTGCATGTCTGGTTTCTGTTTTTCCCCCATTCTGCTGTTCCTTTCTGCCTTTAATGAAATATTTCCTGTTTGTTGTTCCTGCAGGGTGGCTGAGAAGGAGCCCGTCAACAAAATGTCCCTCCATAACCTGGGCACCGTGTTCGGACCCACCCTGCTCCGGCCCTCTGAGTCAGAAAGCGCCAAGGGACAGCACATCACGTGCGCCTCCGACATCTGGTCACATGATGTCATGGCACAGGTACACGATTTTAGTGCTGAGCATTATTGTAATGGTAGACGCAAATTCTCACATTTGTGCCGGAGCTACTCCGTGATTCTCCTGTGGTTTTCCGTCGGTGATCTTTATGATGGACAGTGAGAAAGAGCCGCTTCCTCTGCTGCCGCTCCACATGTTTTCTAGATTAACTTGACTCCCACATCGCCCACTGACCCGTCTCAGTAGGGTCCTTTCTCCCAGCTGTATTTAGCTTTTTCACCATCTATTTCTCTCTCCTGACTGACGGGTTTCATGTCAGCAGAGTTCTTCTCTAAGCTGGATAAACAAGTCTGAAGTAAACATCATAAACCGGGCGGCGTGGAAATGCAGGAGGTCTCTGCTGGCTCCTAGTTTGTCCTCAGGATAATTTGTGTTCAAAAACCTTTACTCCAATATTTATGCAATGTATTAAACTTGGAAGAGAAATGCTTCTCAAATCTGTTCCAAAATGTAAATTATATTGCTTTTTTTTTTTTAAACAATTGTTAACTTCTCAAAAATAGATTTATGGGATCATTCACAGCCACTTGAACTGATGGCTTTTGAGCTTTCCCACATATTGGACGTTCCAACCACAACCGTTAGTCTAGTTCAGTGTTTCCCAACCCTGGTCCTCGAGGCACAACGCCCTGCATGTTTTAGGTATTTCCTTGCTTTAATCCAGCTGATTTCAATTGATGACTGATTAACAGGCGTTTGTTGAACTGCAATCAGTTGAATCAGGCACATTAAAGCAGGGAAACCTCTAAAACAGGGGTGTCAAACTCCAGTCCTCAAGGGCCGGTGTCCTCCAACTTTTAGATGTGCCTCTGCTGCACCACACCTGAATAGAATAATTAGGTCATTAGCAAGGCTCTGGAGAACTGATCTACACAAGGAGGAGGTAATTAAGCCATTTCATTCCAGTGTTTTGTACCTGTGGCACATCTAAAAGCTGTAGGACAGCGGCCCTCAAGGACTGGAGTTTGACACCTGTGCTCTAAAACATGTAGGACAGTGTGCCTTGAGGACCTGGGTTGGGAAACACTGGTCTAGTTTACTGGGATTTTACTTGTTAAGTTGCACATAGCTGTGAAGTGGAAAGGATACAAAGTTTTCAACGTTTTTCCACAGATCTAAGTTTTATGCATTCGGCACAACAACCGTAGCAAAATACGATGGTCCAGAGCTCAAGGCTGGCATTCTGCAACTTTTAGATGTGTTTTTACTTTAACACTCCAGAATAAAAAAATAAGTTATTAGCAGGACTCTTTAGAGCGTGACTGCATGCTGAGGAAGTAATTTATCCATCTGAATCAGGTGTGCTGGACTCTAACGATAGCAGAACACTGCCACCTGGAGGCCTGGACGATGAGGCCTCTGATTTAGATCAAAACAAAATCATGTTAGAATATCAGTCACAGTGTAGATTTAAATAAGAGTTTGTTCACAGGTGCTGCTACCAACAGTGTTTCTACTGGAATATAAGACACTGCTTTCTGTTAGGATGTCCAAGGGCTGGACGATGTGGCTGAAAAACTTATCACAAGGATTTCATATCGGTCGATATCAATAATTATTGATTAGTTTATTGTTTTAAATACCTGAAATACTGCCAAACTGGTGGTGTAGCCTTTCCTGTTTTATCCACAGTTTTTGCTGTTTATTTGCTTTATCAAACATTTAAAGCGACTGTTTCCCAGCTTTTAATTTCCCTTTGTTGATCAATCCTAGTGAACAAAAGTTGATGTCAACTCAACTTTTGTTCTTGACCCAAAACCATCCTTGTTGTATTTATTTGAGTCACATGACCTAAGTTATCTTCCTTTAGAGGTTTTGCCCTCTTGCATGTTGCCCTAAGCAGTGGCCCCACAAAAGAGGACGATACCCACCCCTTATTTGGTATCTGCTTATTCTTCCTTCTTGACCAATTTTGTGTGTAATTATTTTCTTTGCATGAATTATATAGAGGAAAGGGGATATTTTGTCACCTGCAACATTTATTTATTTAAATCATGCTCCCTCTCCACACACACACAGAATAATGCTCACCATTGATCTTCAAATAATTCCAGACCACAGTTCGGAGTTGTTGCTGTATTTTAACGTGTATGGAAGTAAATATGTGAATTTATTAGTTTAATTATTTAATTGATTATCAGAATTTGAATAAAAAATGCCTCTGAAATTTGAATGTTGTATATTAGTGTTTACTTTTTCAGTGTTAAAATAAATTCTGAATTAATTTTAACCTAAAAAAAATTCAGTGTCATTATTTGTACATGGTTGCGATTTTCAATTATTAAAAAAATTCACATTCCGATTTCAAAGTGATCAAATTTTCAACATACATATTTTTCAGTGGTAGAGAAAGTGGTAAAGGAAAGGGGGGAAGATTACACAAGGAGAAATAACCAAAATACAACCACAAAGGAGTAAGTAGACTAAAGGGACCTAATTAGCACAAAGGAAGATAACTAGAAACAAGAAATAAACGTAATTAGAAACACCAATGAAGAATGTGGAAAACAAGGTAAATGAAATGGAAACAACTAAGGAACACCAAAAGAATCTGAGGAGGACGGCGGCGGAACAGCAGGCTTGGTTGACGCTGGCGACAGAGCAGAAACCTAGGAGGATGCCGGCAGCAGAGTAGAAACCTTGGTGGACGCTGGCGGCAGAACGGAAACCTTGGGGATGCTGGGGATGTGTCCAATCCTGGCTGACCTCCTGAGCCTTGTCGCAGGTCCTGTTGACCTTCCAGCTAACCTCCTGAGCCTCGCCAGGAGGTCGATGGGACCTGTGACAAGGGCAGCGGAGCATGTACCTGCCCGCGGCAGAGCAGGAACCAGGAGGGTACTAGGACCCGCAACAAAGCCCTGGAGGTCGGCCCGGAGACCAACAGGACTCGCTATGAAGCCCTGGAGGCAGCCCGGGAGACCGACAGGACTCAATACGAAGCCCTGGAGGTCCGAGAGGAGACCAACGGGACTTGCTACTAAGTCCTGGAAGTCAGCCCAGAGACCAACAAGACTCGCTACAAAGGCCTGAAGGTAGGCCCGGAGACCAACGGTACTCGCTACTAAGCCCTGGAGGTAGGTCCGGAGACCAACGGGACTTGCTACGAAGTCCTGGGGCAGGCCGGGAGACTGACACGACTCGTTACAGAGCCCTGGAGGTCAGCCCGGAGACCAACGGGACTTGCTACGAAGCCCTGGAGGCAGCCCGGGAGACCGACAGGACTCAATACGAAGCCCTGGAGATCTGCCAGGAGACCAAAGGGACTTGCTATGAAGTCCTGGAAGTCAGCCCGGATACAAACAAGACTCGCTACAAAGGCCTGAAGGTCAGCCCGGAGACCAACAGGACTCGCTACAAAGCCATGGAGGCCAGCACGGAGACCAACTGGACTCGCTACGAAGCGCTGGGGCAGGCTGGGAGAGTGACACGACTCGCTACAAAGCCCTGGAGGTCAGCCCGGAGATCAACGGGACTTGCTACAAAGCCCTGGAGGTCAGGCCGGAGACCAATGGGAATCACTTTGAAGCCCTGGAGGCAGGCCGGGAGACTGACAGGACTCGCTACGAAGCCCTAGAGGTCAGCCCGGAGGCCAACGGGACTCGCTTTGAAGCCCTGGAGGTCAGCACGGAGACCAATGGGATTCGCTGTGAAGCCCTGGAGGCCCTGGAGGTCATCCCAGAGACCAACGGGGCTCGCTACAAAGCCCTGGAGGCAGGCCGGGAGACCGACAGGACTCGGTACGAAGCCATGGAGGTCAGCCCAGAGGCCAACGGGACTCGCTTTGAAGCCCTGGAGGTCAGCACGGAGACCAACGGGATTCGCTGTGAAGCCCTGGAGGTCAGCACGGAGACCAATGGGATTCGCTGTGAAGCCCTGGAGGTCAGCCCAGAGACCAACGGGGCTCGCTACGAAGCCCAGGAGGCAGGCTGGGAGACCAACATGACTCGCTACGAAGCCCTGGAAGTCAGCATGGAGACCACCGATAATCAAACATGAAGCTTGGAGCCCTCATGACACTTCTTAGTTTAGAAGTACCATCTTTCGATCCAGTACCTGAGAGTTCCTGTTAGGTACATTTTCAGAAGCATATTGGAGATGCCTCTGATCACTCTTCTGAATAAAGTCGGCTGATTCTGTGGCTGGTCTGAATGCACCTGTTCTATTCTGTCCCTCAGCTGTTCCAATTCAAGCTGCAGGTTATTGTTTTCCTGCTCCAAGGTGGTGTTCTCCTTCTCCAGAGAGCTCTTCACTTGCTCCATGGTGGCATTTATCAGCTCCAAGGTCTTGTTTTTATGCTCCAAGTACTTTATTCTCTTCTCCAGGGCGGTACTTTTTTGCTCCAGGGTGGTGTTTTTCTCTTCCAGAGCGATCTTCTCCTTCTCCAGAGCGATCTTCTCCTTCTCCATAGCAGTCTTTTCTTCCTCCAAAGCAGTCTTTTCTTCCTCCAGGGCAGCGTTTTTCTGCTCCAGGGCAGTGCATTTCACCTCCAGAGCAGTGATGGTTAGCATCAGGGAGGTTTTTTCCTGCTCATGTTGCCTTCTTCTTAAATTGAGGTTGTTATGCAGGTCTCTGTTCTCCATCTCAAAAACAAAGTTTTGCCCTTCCAAACGTTTTCTTCTTGGCTCCAGGTAGGAGCAAAGAAGTTTGTTACCCGCAATGTACGAGACAATCTCACTCTCTGAGAGGTGTTTTCCTGGTCTAATGTGGAAATTCTCTCCCTCTGAGAGGTGTTTTCCTGTTCTAACATGGAAATTCTCTGCTCCAGGGTACTGATTTGAGTGGTGTATTTCTGCTCCATGGCAGTCTTTTCTTTTTCCAGGACCATATTTTTCTGCTTGAAGAAGGTGTTTTCCTCCTCCAAGATGGTATTTACCTGTTTTAAGATGATGTTTTCCTGCTGTAGCGTATTTCTTTCCTTTTCCAGGGCTGTGTTCTTCTGCTCCAGGATGCTTTTTTCTTCTTCCAATACGGTGTTTTGTTGCACCAGTGCAGTGTTTTCCTGCTTCAATGCCGTGTTATCGTTCTTCAGCTCCTCGTTTGCTTTGATGAGTGACTGTCTCTCAATGGACATCATGTTAACTTCTTCCAAGATGCCATTTAGCTAGACTGTGGATGTTTTCCACTGAGAGTGTGAGTTCGTGTTAAAGGGACTAAGGACTAAGCAAACTTTCGAGGCGGCTGGAAAGCCATTCCAAGAAACAGCAAGGATTGTGTCTCCGTAGGGACAGAGGACGCTCCTCTCCGCTGAGTCTTGGCCAAAATTAGCCCTATTTATTTTGAAAATATATATATAATATTTGTGCCTGTAGAGTTTTGTGCAACTAGAGACATTCTCTAAGGAGTCTGTTTTTTTTTTAAGTTTATCCAGGTAGTGATGTTTCTTTCTTTTGTTTTTTTAGCCAGTTTTTTCTGTATCACCTCGTGGTCGGTGAGCCGTTCTGAGAAGATAAGTCTGCCAGTTCAGTTCTGATCACTTTGTAGACAAGCGAGGGCACATGAGGGTTGACGGCAGGGGAGAGGGGAAATAACACCATAAACGGAACAGTTGACTTTTATTTTCTTCCTCTGCTTCTTCTTGCATTTCAAGCCTGTTCCAAGTGTGCTGCTGCACCAGTGTTATCTGTAGGATGATTTTGCGTAGACGCCCTCATTGCATGTTCAGCTTGTCGATGAAATTTGGCCGGGTAACACAAAGGTAGGCCGTCTCTGGGAAGGAGAAGGAAGAAATCGATACAAAGCCAACCTTTCTGCTATCAAGCCTACATATCTTAAGAAAATGCAAGCACTGCTAAATGAGTAATATTTGATATTTTTAATATAAGAATAAAAAGAAACAAAAACTGTTGTATTTTACTTCCTTTGAGAAGAATTTCAATATGCTGTAATATTGCGACTAAATGTCCATGTGAACTTTTTCCCTCTTTTTTTTTTAAGTAAAATTAAAAGAAATATTGAAGCACTCACTTTGTGTCTGAGAAAATTATTAATGTAGATTTTCTGGGTTTTTTGTCACTCTTAATTCTGTAGATTAATAAACTGTTAATATTAGACAAAGATTATCAAAGTAAATACAGAAAAAGAGATCAAAACAGACCTGGTCTTTGATAAAACATTAAATAACTGAGATTAAACACAGATTAGCAATCCAGACCCTGATCACTGCCAGAAAGAAGAAATCACTAAAGAGAGGTCAGTGCAGTAACAAGAGGTCGAACGCGGCCATAAGGGGTCAGAACTCAGTGATTCCCTGTGCCGGTACCAAGTCTGGATAAATGCAGAGTTGGGTCAGAAAGAGTATTCAACATAAAGCCTAAGAGCATAAATCCTCTTATCTCCTTTAATTCATAATCGGAAGCACAATGATACTGGCAACAACCCAAAGTGCCGTCATATTGAACACACAGACTGACAAAGAAAGAGGCATAGCATGTTTCAGAAAATTCCCCAAGTCAGGAAACTTGACACTAGAATATTTCTGATTGTTAAAATTACCGAGTGAACGAACCGCTTGAAAAAAAACCCAACTTTAATATAAATAATCCAACTTGATTACATTCTGTCAATTTATATAACGAGCCTGTAACCAAACAGTGGTTTCTGGGCCTCGGTATCAGGACCCGGGTGCAGAAGTTTCTCTGCTCATGACATTCTGTGACTGGAGATGCAGGAACATCCCCTGCAAGCGCTGTTCAGGTCCCAGCAGAGTCCCTGAAGCCAACGTTCGTCGACGTTCCTCTCTGTACCCCGGTTTCCTCGCAGCGAGTCCACATAGAAAACAAGTTCTTGTCCGTAAAGCCTCTCGTCTCATCGCAAGTAATATTCGATGGCAGCAGAGAACGCAGCAAATCCTCCGCATCCGAGGACTCCGGCTTTGAGACCAGCTGCGCGACGGACAGAAGAAAAGGAGAAATGGTGGAACGACATGAAGCGGAGCCCAATTTTAGGGTGAAGCCAGCAGAAAAGGAGGAGGTTACCTACCGCGAAGGCCTATGGCTCCTCCGGTCACACAGCCACTGTACACCGCGTTCTTCCAGTCAGATTTTCCTCTGTGCTGCAAAGCAAACAGATGCAAAAACACCGATGGATTTACCTTCATGGGGACAGAGACACAACAACTGGAGGACAAAGACTGTGTTTTCCCCTCTAAAGTCATATTCGATAAATTACAATACAAGTTTAGATTGAGGGCCGTTCGTCGGGCTAAAGGTGTGTTTTGAAAATAACTTTTAAGCAGGTATTAAACATGCTTTTCATTAATCTCACATTTCCATATTTTTACAGAATTTTTTTATTGGTCTGGTGTAATATTCTAATTTTAAATGTCATCTTTTCATCACCTGCAAGTGGAAAATCATCATAATTAACAGAAATAAAGGCTTTCAAACATCCATCTGTGTCAGTAGAGTGCTGCATCATTGCAAAGATAAAATATCTTTCTTATATACATTGTTAGTTTTACATTTAAAGATGTATCATCTACATGGATGGTTAATTGATGCGTAGCTGCTTATGGTATATTCAATTAACTTTTCAGAGAAGCGGTAGACTATAAAGATATTTTTCCTTCCAACTACTTATCATTCAAAACGTTTGTAACATGTGATATGTTTATCTTAAAGTGTAAATGAATGAAATAAACTGACAGATCAATAAATATAATGTGTTTCACTTTGTGATAAAGTTTAAACACCATTTTGAGTAATATTCAGATTTAATCAGCAGAGGGCGCTCTAACCCCTTTCCTCGAAGGTTAAAACGGCAAGATCAATATTTAGATATCTTGGTAAAATATAATATGAATTCTTTACAATAATAACAATAATAATAATAATTAATAAATAAATAACACGCACAATCAAAATGACGATACAAAATTTCACAACCGGTGTCACGTCGGACAAAACAGGAAATTATGTCACTCACTGATTCAATGATGCACTCAGTGCAGGAAAACATGGCGCCCACAATAGCAAAGTTCTTGGCGTACGACATGCCCCTCTGGCCCATGTCTTTAAGGACTTCTCGGGCCGTCGGGGTCCTCAGCGGGTCTTTGGGGTCGAAGCCGACATTGGTGTCGATACCAGCTGTGAACACACCAAAAGCTCCTCCGAGGACAAACCCTGTGGAAAGATAAACGCTCCATTATCAGATACAAATAGGACTCGCTACAAGCACTGCCACTGACGGTGAACAACACACTCTCATCAGTGTTAATCAAATTTAAACCTGCCTCACAATTTGTCACGTTACAACCAAAAGCTTTGTTGTTTTGTATTGGCATTTGATCGGACAGGCCAAACCAAAGTAATGAAAAACTGTGAAGGAAGATGATGCACGTTTTGTTTTTTTTGACTGGGTTCTTCTTTGCAAAGCAGCTAAAGCTGTGATAACTCCTCCAGTTACCCCTGAATGAGTTCTGAAAGTTTATTTCCATAAATGGAATAAACCTTTTAGGTTCATGTGATCCATTATTCCTATATCTATTTTTAAACTTCTCAACTTGACCCCTGACCTGTATTCGTCTTCATGATGCTGTTTTGTTTACTAATGCTCCCCAAAGAACATCAGAGGTTTTCACTAACAATTACGTTTTTCTTAGATTAAATGACACACAAATTACAGACTTTATTCACAAAAGTAAGTGACTTCTAAAAGTCGGTTGCTCTGGATTTTATTTTCCTTAATACGAATCTATGCGTCGCTGATTTTCTTCCATTTTAAAGAAACGTGACAACCATAAACCATTTTTCTATTAACACGTGACCTAATTACCCCCAAGTGTGCGGTTGTTTACCTCCTACACAGGCCAGGACCGACTTGAAGGCGCAGCTCTCCATTCCCCTCTCTATCATCTTCTGCTCGTCGCTTTTCAAAGGCACCGGCAGACCCCCCATAACTCCGGGGCTCAGGTCTTTAATGGGCCGCTTCTCCCCTACCAGGTGCTCCAGAACCATACTGTACTGGATCGCTGGACTGCCCATGCTCGGAACCGAGGAAGCTGGACCTGTAGAGTCTGAGGCAGCAACAGCATCTGCAGCCCCCGTGGACGCCGCCATGTTTCTCAATGACACTGCTCTATGTAAGTTTAGCTGTGAGCTGATGGGCTGCAGATTCGCCGAATTATTTTCTAAGCGCAAGTTAAGTTTTGGTGGGTAAAATGTTTGTTTTCCTGTAAAAAACTATCTATCTATTGTCACATGAAGAAAAAGCAACTTAAAACATAATGTCTCTCTCAGTACATATATTTTTAAAGTCGTCACTGTCTCCTAAATTCCCATCAGCACATTCGACACAACCGCCAAGTGTGTGTACTCATTCACAGTCAGCCGATGAATCATCTTGCAAAAGGGGCCGACGAAGCGGTGTGGGAAGAGACTGTCTTTAAAACACATAGCAGAGCATTTTTGATAGCGGCATGATATCAGAGACAATGACAGCAGCATTATATTCACCGCTGACAACAGACTTATGCAGTAATAAGTTAATTTCCCCTTGGGATCAATAAAGTATTTTTGAATTGAACTGAATTGAATACACCACTAGGACCACCTGCTGGTTCACGGACGTGTCCTACTTTTCAGACCTAAAAAGATGTCCGGGGGGAAATTTAAAAATTGTCCGGAATTTTGGTCAACTGCCTCAAACACATTACATAGCTTACAGTGCATTGTAGGGCACTGCGCACGGCGCTGCGTGTCACGTAATCCCTGAGCCGCGTCAGTGCGGGCAGCACTCCGCCCCCCCCCGCTGTAAGGTGTTCCCCCAACACCCCACCCCCGCTGCAGGTTGTCCGGGTTTTCCCAAAGTAAAATATGGTCACCCTAGTTAACACATAGTGTGTTATTTATCAAATTCCCACAGTCACTGAAAAAAGCAACTGTTTAATCGATTTATTTACTTTATCAAACATTTAAAGCGACTGTTTCCCAGCTTTTAATTTCCCTTTGTTGATCAATCTTAGTGAACAAAAGTTGATGTCATCTCAACTTTTGTTCTTGACCCAAAACCATCCTTGTTGTATTTATTTGAGTCACATGACCTAAGTTGTCTTCCTTTAGAGGTTTTGCCCTCTTGCATGCTGCCCTAAGGTCCCGGAGACCAATGGGACTTGCTACGAAGCCCTGGAGGTCAGCCCGGGAGACCAACAGGACTCAATACAAAGCCCTGGAGGTCAGCCCGGGAGACCAACAGGACTCAATACAAAGCCCTGGAGGTCAGCCCGGGAGACCAACAGGACTCAATACAAAGCCCTGGAGGTCAGCCCGGGAGACCAACAGGACTCAATACAAAGCCATGGAGGTCAGCCGGGAGACCAACGGGACTTGCTACGAAGCCCTGGAAGTCAGCATGGAGACCACCGATAATCAAACATGAAGCTTGGAGCCCTCATGACACTTCTTAGTTTAGAAGTACCATCTTTCAATCCAGTACCTGAGAGTGCCTGTTTGGTACATTTTCAGAAGCATATTGGAAAAGCCTCTGATCACTCTTCTGAATAAAGTCGGCCGATTCTGTGGCTGGTCTGAAAACACCTGTTCTATTCTGTCCCTCAGCTGTTCCAATTCAAGCTGCATGTTATTGTTTTCCTGCTCCAAGGTGGTGTTCTCCTTCTCCAGAGAGCTCTTCACTTGCTCCATGGTGGCATTTATCAGCTCCAAGGTCTTGTTTTTATGCTCCAAGTAGTTTATTCTCTTCTCCATAGCAGTCTTTTCTTCCTCCAGAGCGATCTTCTCCTTCTCCATAGCAGTCTTTTCTTCCTCCAGGGCAGCGTTTTTCTGCTCCAGGGCAGTGCATTTCACCTCCAGAGCAGTGATATTTAGCATCAGGGAGGTTTTTTCCTGCTCATGTCGCCTTCTTCTTAAATTGAGGGTCTGATGCAGGTGTCTGTTGTCAAGCTCAAAAAAAAAGTTTTGCCCTTCCAAACGCCTTCGTCTTTGCTCCAGGTAGGTATTTACCCGCAATGCATGAGTTAATCTCTCCCTCTGAGATGTGTTTTCCTGGTCTAATGTGGAAATTCTCTCCCTCTGATTGGTGTTTTCCTGTTCTAATGTGGAAATTCTCTGCTCCATGGTGTTGATTTGAGTGGTGTATTTCTGCTCCATGGCAGTCTTTTCTTTTTCCAGGACCGTATTATTCTGCTTGAAGAAGGTGTTTTCCTCCTCCAAGATGGTATTTACCTGTTTTAATGTGATGTTTTCCTGATGTAGGGTATTTCTTTCCTTCTCCAGGGCTGTGTTCTTCTGCTCCAGGATGCTTTTTTCCTCTTCCAATACGGTGTTTTGTTGCCCCAGTGCAGTGTTTTCCTGCTTCAATGCCGTGTTATCATTCTTCAGCTCCTCGTTTGCTTTGATAAGTGACTGTCTTTCAATGGACATCATGTTAACTTCTTCCAAGATGCCATTTAGCTTCTCTGTCTCTCTTGCCAAGATCTGCTGTATTTCTTCATTCCCAGAATCAGAAGATGAAGCCTTATTGCGCTGACTCACTTTTGATCCTTTCTGTCTGAATAAATTCAAAATCTGCCCCATGTTTTCCTTTATTTGTTTGTGAGAAATTACTTTTAATCTTGAAAAACTTTCCTTTTCAATCTCTTGTTGGGACACAATCCTTCTTCTTGCTCTCTCTCTCTCTTCTGCAATGCTTATGACTGCAGAATTCAAGTGTGCAGCTTTTTGTGACTAGCTCTTTGTGACATCACTATGCGTGATGTCACAAGTTGATGACACTATCTCAGCAGAGCAACTAGAAAACTGCTGAAGTTTGGGAAGATAAGAACAACTGTGGCGAGCGTCGGTTGAGTTTACCCGGAGAGCGGGAGTTAGCTCAGACCTTTTTTGGTCCAAAGCAGCACAACAAAACTTAATACGCCATTATTAAATGGACCCGGGTCGACCCGGGTCCAGCGGTGCAGTGCAAAAGGGGCTTAGTGTCCTTCTCTAGGCAACCGTGACATCATCATTGGTCCGAAGCGTTCTGGGGGTCCTTACTAGCTCCCGCCAAAATTTAGCTGACCTTAACAAATCTTGTGTTTGAGTTTCGTAATTATTTTTACACTAAATGTTTATATGTGTGTGATAGGCGTTACTGTCGGACATACAGAAATACGGAGCAAATCGCGTCCCGTATACGGGAAAAGGATGGCAATCCTACTGTGCTCTTCTCCCATTAAAATTGTAGAAACTATATCAAACACAAGTAAATCCACAGTTTGGTAGGTAACTGGTATTTTGGATGATGTTGTAATGACAATAAATTTCTTAATTAATTCATAAATGAAGTCACCTGAGCAATACAGTAGATGAACAGAATGGGATTGTGGTTATAATTAATGTCAGAGGTGTTCACAGCCCCTCTTTGACGCATACATGGCAGCCATATTAGCTTGTAAGTCCTGAAAAATTACGACTTTACTAAGACTGCCTGAAACGACTCACCGAAATGAGCTAAAATGTGAATGTTTGTGTTCGCTTTATTCGAGACAAATATTATTGTGCTTTCCAAGGCAAACTTGCCTCTCAGAATATGGCGAACCCATTCCTGTGACCAATCACCAAAGAACAACAGCGCTGATAGAAGCAAGATAGTTCAGTCCCACTTCCGTTTGAAGCTAAAAGCGAGCGGAAAGGCTTAATCTAAGCTAATGGCTTTTCACCAAATGACTTTCTTAAATATTTTACCTAATTTACATATGCTACTAGAAATGTTGTATATCTGATCAAAAATATTTTCCACTATCATTTGTATGAAATTATACAAAAACAAATCTTTGTTTTCCCAGTTGTAAACCGGAAATGAGGAGGAACCTTCTCGCCAGTGTTTCCTCTTTGGTTGGACTTTAACCCTAACTGTTCCTGCTCGTCTCTGCAGAGCTAACGGCCCCAGAGCAGAATCACTGTCACTGTGGAAGAAGTTATGGCAGACATCAGCAAAACAGAGAAAGTTCAGCTGCACGCCCCGGTCCTCGAAGAGCTGCGAGGAGGTAGGGACTACTAGAGAAAGAGAGACAAAGTTCCCCCATGCATGTTTATAAAATTGGATTTTTAGTTTGACAGCGCTGCTTCCTGGTTACAGTGTTGCAGGCTGGGCTGGGAGCCAATTTTGCAGAAGTTCAAGTGAGTGTTGTGGATTGTCCAGATCTCACCAAGGAGCCTTTCCTTTTTCCTGTCAAAGGTATTTCATAGATCAAAATTCAGGGGGATGTTTGAATAATGCTGTCCTGGAGTATTTGTTACATTTCTTTGCCTTTTCTGTTCATGTCCTGAAGGTTTGTGTGGTAAACCTCGCATTACTGATGTTGGAGGTGTACCATATCTGATCCCTTTGCCTCAAACACATAAGGTTTTTTTTTTAGTTCTTTTTTTTTGTTGAATGCATAGCTTGCAGATTTTGCATGCTGTCCATTTTAATAAAGACTATTTTTACTGTTTGTCCTTATGTTAGGAATACAATATGAACGTAATATCCAAGGAGCTGGAGCTACCGGGGGCTTTTATCCTTGGAGCAGGAGCCGCCCCTTCCAGAATTACTGGGATGAACGCCGAGGTGAATTATTATATGCAAGAAATTGACTTAAATTTTTTTTTTTTTTATATATTCAATAGTTAATGAAACAAACACTGTGACCTACAGCTCATGCCTCTTGTTCTCACTGAGGCTGAAGGAAGACCAGCAGTCAACGGGAGCTACTTTTCCTCCATCAATCCAGCAGATGGTCAGTGTCTGCAAGAAAAGTACAGTGACAAATTCTCTGACTGCAACTTTGGACTCCTGGGCAATCTATATGCCTGTGAGGGGAAGCCTGGAAAGGTATCAGTGTCAAAGTGTTGCAGGACATTTCAATGTTGTAGGAAATGAGTGAAGGCAGATATTTTAAAATAAATGCAAGATAATGAGTATATTGGGGGTGGGAGGATTAACCCAACTCTGTTATTAACTATATGCACTTTAGCCCCATCAAAAGTGTGCTCTGAAACATTAACTGAAGGTCAAGGAGCTGATGAAGCTGATCGTTCCCCTCTGCCTGCGTGCGTCTCTCCAGGTCATAGAGGTGCGAGCCAAACGGAGGACAGGAAGTAACAGTCTGGTAACAGCACTGAGGAAGACTCTGGCAGCTCAGTATCCAGAAAAGAGCCTGGCTCTGGGAGGCACCTTCATCATCCAGAAAGGGAAGGCTAAAATCCACATTATGGTAAATACTGGATTAGGCTGAGATTCTGATAACTTTGAGTAAAAAAGTATAGTCTGATCTAATTGTTTTTGATTTAAAGCTGATTGCCAAAATGATCGTAGCAACACCAATCTTAAAAGAGTTGGTCCAGATGCGCCTGGGAAGTTGTTGGTATTGGTTCCATTACCCGTTGTGCTACAAATCAGAACTATTCTATTATTTTTATGTGTCCTTCTCTCAGCCAGCTGACCTGCAGTGCACAGCAACAAAGGGATCCTCTTTATGTCCTTAAGAACTAAGTCTTTTTTAGTCTACTAGCCTTTTATAGCCATCAAATGAAGTATTAATTCAGCAAAAAATGTGTAATTATAGGTTTAATTATTATTCTAAACACACTGTTAAACAATTCAGATTCGCTGTAATGCAAACCGCTACAAGAGGTCTTTCCTGCCAACAACCATCAAAATCTACAAGAACACTTTTGAAGAACCTGAATTAATAACATTTAATTTCCCTTTGGGATCAATATAGTATTTTTGAATTTGAATTATAAGGAAAACAACGTGATATCACAGTGTCACAGTAGTGCAGTGTCACTACACTACACTACACTACACTACACTACCTCTATTTAGGCTCGTCGTATTGATCCAACTTTGTCACAACCGCTGAGCAGCCATTTGAGACAAGTTAATCTGAGAGTTCAACTTTGTTTGAGTCACTACTCTGGTGAATACTAACACTGAGCAAGAGTGAGATATTCACAGCATTTACTGGAAAAGTGATATATCTAAGAATCCAAAGAACAGAGAAGAATGCAGTCCATTGAAATGGAAACATTGGACAATGTTATTGAAAGGGAAGTGGACTCACCTAGAGTCAGGCGCAATAAGAAGAGAAAGGTGCCATTCAAAATTTGCTATGAGCAGAATAAAGATTGTCTTGCTGATGATGGTTCACTGGACTCTGAGAAAGAAACCATCGCAACAACTCAGGAGACAGTGGATCAGTCCAAGAGCAAACAGCAAATTGTGATCGCTACGCCACAACTGGTTGCTGATAGAGAATCAATCTCCAAAACACCGGAGATAATAGATGAACAAGGGGAGAAACGGCCACGTAAGAGGAGGAACAAGAATAAGGCATCACTCACAAGTTACTGGGATGAACAAACCCACGTTGATCAGATGAATTATGGTGAAAATACTAGAGACCAAGATTCTTCATTGTTCACAGAAATTGAACTGGATGAGCTAGGAGAGACATGGAGAGCCTTCAGCTTTTGAGCCAGAGTCTTCAGCTGGTGATGAGCTGAAGTGTTAAGTGTTAAAATTGTGTGCACATTTCTTGAATGAGATTAATCTCAGAATTTCTGCCTGCAATGCCCTTAGTACGCCGTCGTACTTTGGCTACTGAGAGACACTCACACTGATTTATTCCTGTGCTTTGGATCATCGATAGCCGAGGGAGTTCTCAGCCTGCCCTCTCAACACAGACGACGAAGTCAACAACTGGCTGAAGCACTTTGAGGTCAGTGCTCCACTCATCTGCCAGTCTGTGCTCGTATCCAGAGACCCTGTGAGTAAAGCAAGCAGCTCAGTAAAGATGCTGAAGAACAGATTGGGGGCGTTTGCAGTCACTTTCTTTTGTCCTGCGTTTCCAGGGCTTGGATTTGCGTGTGGAGCACACCCATGGCTTCAGCCACCACGGAGAAGGTGGCCACTACTATATCGACACCACGCCCGACACCGTGGAGTACCTGGGATACTTCCTCCCTGCAGAGTTCGTCTATCGCATTGACAGACCCAAAGACACACACACCGTTGGTCGAGATTGAAAAGAACCTTCATAAACAGTGATGACAATGGAGGTTTGGTTGAATAAGTACGTCGTACTGATAGTACCCAATTTATATGTCAATCCTAATCATTTCTGTTTTTAAATCAAGTCTGCTGTTGACGAACAATTGTCAAAGGAAGTGATTTGTAGTGTGCTGACATTGTCTCTGTGAAAAAAGTGCTTTGAGGACCTTGATGCTTCCATCGTAATGTGATTTAAAATGTATGAATGATGTCTCATTCAGATTCACCAACATGAGGAGAAAATTCTTTGATCATGGGATATAAGTATTCAAATTTTAGAATATTGTCTAAATGAATAATGCAGTGAATTCTAGACTGTTTATTATTCTGAAAAGAGATGATCTCAGTTTGTATTTTATCATTGCTCAGCTACATTTTCAGTATGTAATGACATAATAAACTCACCTCCCTTTTACAGCTAAGTCTCTGACCTCCTGTCACCCGCCTAACAGAAAAACTTTTCATTTTCCAGTTTGTCATCTCTCCTACTCGGCTAACTGTTAAAGGAATACATCCAGTCCTGCTCATGCACGCATCATACGTGTGTGATGTGATGTGAACATCATACACACGGCTAGTTATTGTGCAGAGTGCGACTATGAGCAGATTGTCCAGAACCACACGATCTCTCGGCATCGCTATGTAAACAGCTTGCTCCGAACGGCTTGTTTCTCTTACCATCTATTCAAAATGATGAAAATGGGAAAGTCAAGAGGACATGACATTTGAGTCAGGCTGATGAGTGTTGATCTTTAAAAGACAAGAAATTGTAGGGAGAAAATAGAAATTCACCATGTTGTCACCACGTGACAACAAGGTCCCGAACAATGTGGCAAGAAATCTACACTTGTCTGGAGTGAGTGAGTAAATATGTATGCATTAGATGTGTATGTGCAATAGAAAAGACAGGACATGTGTGTGTAGGTCTTCAGCAAGAGCTGAAGTCACAATGTCAAATTTGTCAATGTGGACAAGCTCTACGAGCGCAGGACACTGCAAAGAAACTGAAGAGTCAAATGTTGTTTCTATATCTTTTTTTTTTTTTTAAGGTTTTGTTGGCTCTAGTGGCCTTTATTTGAAAGTAGTTTGACAGGAAACAGGGTAATCAGAGAGGGGGAAGACATGCGGCAAACGTCGCCAGGCCGGGAATCGAACCTACGACCACCGCTACAAGGACTAAGGCCTCAACGTGGGTCATGCTTTGCCCCTGCGCCACCACAGCACCCCGTTTCTATATCATTTTTAAGACAAGAAACAAACTCATTTACTGTGCAGACTAAAATGTCTATTTGCAAAATATCCTGGTCCCAACTGCTCTCACTGTGTGCAAAGAGAAAATAATTCTGTTGCTCTTGGCCCAGATGATAGACCTTTCCTTGTTTCTAAGCTGTCTGCAGATCTGCAAGTGACTGCAGCTGGGATTTTAAAGAAATCCCCAACTTCATGAATTGTTGTCACCACGATTCCCTACAAAGAATATTGTAATTTGCCTATTGAGAAATAGAGAAATAGTTCCTCAATTGATGCAAACGGTGCCTCATTAAATGTGACTCAGACGTGCAGAAAATATTTCCTGTTATTTTGGATCTCACGGTGTGTAGCTTTACATGACTGCAGAAAGAAACACCATTCAGTGTTAGCTGTAGGGATCCATTCAGAACTACAGTATTATATTTGATTTAGATGAGCCGTTCCCTTGTTGAAGTTTTCACATTCTGAGTTATAAATCAATTCCTCTGCAAATTCAAACTGCTCCATTTTAGCCTTTTTGTAAATCTTACATTTGCAATTTCCACTTTTATTTGATTTACTTGTACGTTAACATTTTTTATATATGGAAGTGAACACTTGGCATCATTGTAAATAATCTCCATGGTAAAACATGACTGCGATAGCCGTGGGATGTTTTCCAGCTGGTACAAGGAAGCTTGTCAGAGGTGATGGGAAGATGGGTAGTGTGAAAGAAATGTTAGAAGCTAAAAATAACAAACATAATGCAACCATATACCTGATAGAATGTCCTAGTCAAAGCCAAGACCTCCTGTAAAATCCAAAATAACGAGGAAAAAAACTCTAATTTGTAAAGCTGGTGGAGCTAAAATATGTATTTGTTGAAAAAAAAAATCAAAATATACTGATAAATATATATTGTTTATTTACATTTGAAACTTCTAACGTTAATACACTGCTGGCAAACAGCACCATCTTCCGACCAGAGCGGGCAAGTACTTCATTTCCCACAATGCTGCTCCCAGAAGCAGCCCGGAAGTTAGTCGTTTATTGACAATATGGCCACCGAGCTCGGCTTGGATTTGGGGATAATTTTGATTTGACAGCGCAGACCGGAGGAGATTCCGAAATAAAACCGACTTCCGCCTCAGGAGTGTACGGAGCCGATGCGTTTGAATGAAGGGATTCGTGGCACGTCCCTGGGACGGTGATAGTGAGCAGAGGAAGCGTCCAGAGTGCGACACCCGTCATGTCGTTTTTTAAGAGGAAAGGTGAGGAAGAAGCTCAAACTGCTGATCTGCAGCGTTAGCCGCGGCTATCGGGGAAGAGTCCCGCCGAGGACGGAGAAGCCCAGGGCAACATGACAAGAGATGCGAATAAAAACAGCGGGGTTTAAAACGGACAGGGACCCCGGGGTGGTGGTGGTGTTGGTGGTGGTGGTGTTTTCCTGCCGCCGCTAACCTGCTGCAGTGGCGCGGTTAGCTTAGCGGTGGCCTCTTGGAGCTAACCAAACCTGTTGTTGGTCTGGTTGGCACCAAAGCCGCCTCGTGCTGTCAGCTCGAAACTACTCGCGAGCTGCATCGCTGTGTGGAGCCTCCTTCTGCATCACTTCTAGCTCGGACAGCTGTCGGTATCTGCACGGTGGTCAGATGTGGAAATGTATGTAGCATGCTAACTTTAGTTTCATTCAGTCTCACTGAGCTGAGTGCGCACAGACTTGTCACCTGTCATAAAGTAATAAGGCGTGACTGCAGGTGTTGCACTCTTTGGAGCACTTTGTAGTAAATACTGTTTTGTTTATAACGAGAGGAGCCTGACATGTCTTCTATGCAATACACTCTTGAACAACACCAGGGTTTAGAAATGGCTGACCACTTTTCAAAATTTAATCTGTCTGACGTTAGCAGTTGCATAATATCAAATATTTCTACAATACAGGTAAACATCTCCCGGATTTCCTTCAGTAACTGAATGTGTTACAGAGTATCTCTGTTAGATCACTGTAGTTTCAGCTCGTTGTTGCTAACTAACTATGCAGTCTTTCTCAGCACGCCATCAAATTGCAGTGATTGCATGTTTCTTTAGAAAACCAGCCCAGTTAGTACATCTTTTTTTGGCTTTTCCCCCTTCTTATTGGTTGCATCAGAGTTGCTGACGCTGTTCGTTTGCAAAAAAAAAAGGAGGAAGTGTTGAAAAGACAGTGGATGCTCTTAGCAGTGATGGTTATCAGGACTGACAGGAAGCCAGTGGCTCCGCTTGTTGGGAGGTCCAAGTGGGCATACAAGTTTTTTTTGTTTGAAATAAAAGGAAGTTATTTTTTATTTATTTATTTTTATTTAAGTCATTTCAAACATTTTACATCCGGGGTGTCCAAGTCCAGTCCCCAAGGGCTGGTCTGTGGGATGTTGTCTATACTGTATTCCAATATTGCTTATAGATCCTGACTCAGCTACAATTTACAGCAAACTCATGTCCTGCTCCAGCTGATAATGGGAAGCAATTTCCGAAGCTTTAGACCCAGGGATCTGGAGCTCCAGTCCTCCAGTGCAACTGTTCTGCAACTGTTGGATGCATCTCTGCTCCAACACACCCGAATCAAAAGGCTGAAACTTCCTTTTCATGTCAGCATGTTTTGCAAAGATGTGGTCATTAACCATTTGTGCATTTGCAGAAATGGTTAATGGTGGCACTCGAGGAGTGCCAGACCCATTTTATAGGCTATAGTGGGGTGAACCGATTGATGGGCTCAAATATTTTTAATTTTGGGCGATCGGCCGATACCTACACGCGAAACCGATCTTATCCATCGATCCCATCTGCTTCCGCAAAGGTCTGAAAATTGGCCACCGATCCCATTGCTCAGCTCATAGAATGAATTGCTAAGTAGTAGGTAGGCCTGTCACAATAACAAATTTTGCTGGACGATAAATTGTCCACAGAAGTTATTGCGTTAAACAATAATATTGTTGTTTGAGACTGTTTTCCAGTAATATAATGGTAATGGCATAATAATAACACAAGAACTCATTCTCTGTGATTAATAAACTTTTAAAGTCTAATGAATGAATGAATACACTGGAACCGGAAGGCATTTTAAATATCCTAAATAAATAAATAAAACAACAGAGATACATAAAAATTAATAATAAAGGCTCTATTAATAAAACTGTCATTTTAAAAAAGGGCTAGTTGAAACCAAAGCAACAAACTGAAGACTTTTGTCATCCAGTTTTTGGTGGAAAGCGAGAAAGAAAGAGGAAAAATAAATCATTCAAATGGAAATGATTGAGTTTGTTTAAATTTATCATGTGATTAATTGATTTATTGCTTATTGTGACAGGCCTATTAGTAAGATAATATATCTCCCTGTTGTTCCAGTTATTCATGTGCGGACAAAGCTTAAGGAAATTGGTGTTCTGCTTCAAAAACGTAACTCCTTAAAACGTCATAAAATGATTGACTAGGGATTCGGCTGCCTTCTGTTCACTCATTCCTCATGCACACAGACGTCAGGTAATTTTACATTCAGACGTCTTCAACAGCCAATGCAGTATCTCTTTCTTTTTTAGTGTCAATATATAGAAACCCAGATTTTTTTAGATCCACACAAAATAATCTGGATGGAGGGTTAAACAAGTTGGGAGCAAGGGAATAGGCCTGGATTGTCTGAAGAATGCCATGGAAATTTAATTAAGAGTCACTGTTAACTAGAGATGGGAGACTTAAAAACACAGACAGGAATTAGTTTAGTCAGGGATTCTCACGCTGATCATTCAAAAACACCTGGTTCTATATAAGGTTTGAATTAAGGCTTGGTTTGATGAATATTTTAGTTCTTTAGAGCTGAAAGGCCTTTAGGAGTAAATGCTGCATAAGTTCCCATGTCGTACATGATACATTTTCTTTGGCAGTATCCAGCATATCAGATTCCCGTCCGTGTCATCAAGTAACTAGATATTGTTTTCCTGCATTGCTAATGCCGTCGCGGCAGCCCCCGTCTCCCTTCACCGTGCATCTCCATTCTGTCCAGCTGCTCTCACCTTGTATCATGATCCCGAGTGTTTACACCTTCAGTTACACGTCGCCTTTTTTATCCTTTTCTCTACAGCCAAAAGCAAGGAACCCGAGAGAGTAACGGATGCTAAAGTTAACAAAGGTGAGTTCGTCTTTACCTCCGGCGTTGTAAAGTATCACAGAAGAGGGTTTAAATTGGAAAGTGTGTCGTGAGAAGCTTGTGGAGGTGAATAATATTAGTCGTTTCAGCCCTATTCAGGAGGATAATAGATCAGTTTGCATCCGAAGATATTCATGTTAGAATGGACCAGAAGTGAGAAAACCTTGTATCCACTTTAGCTCGGTGCTACTCTGTGTTGGTCTGTCACATGAAATCTGCAGAAGTTACATTGAAGCTTGTGTTTGTGAGATAACAACATGTGAAAAAGTTCAAGGGGAATGAACGCTTTTACAAAACAACTGAATTGTTTGTTTGCTTTGGAAGGGGTTTTAAAAAGTGAGTCTTTGAGTTTTTATGCAAGCATGGAAGACAACCTTGGAGTTTTACAGATGTGATTTAAGAGAGTCTTTAAGTTTTTATAGGGTTAGGTTTGCTCTAGTTATTCTAAACAGAGTTAATGTATCATTAGGATCCAAGCTCTTGCTATCAGTGAAACACGAAGCAGTCAGTCAAACACTGCACAGTTTGTCCTCTCAGGCTTCTTTTTATGGCCTGCGCACACTAAGAGCTCTTTCAAAAACACCCACAATCAAAGGCTTTGTCATCCACGTCACACTGACGTCACCTGGTCGGGTCACTTTGCAAACATCGCTGTAATTTTTCAGCTTTATTAAATTTTGTATTTTTTTTGACCCAGTTCCAGTCAACCCTCACTCTCCTTCACACGGACTGAAGAACCACAATGCCGTCCTGGACGCCGCTGGGCCGAGCCACGTGGCCATCAGTGCCATATCAGCCAACATGGACTCCTTCGCCCGGGGCCGCACCGCCATCCTCAAGAAGCAGCCGAGCCACATGGAGGCAGCGCACTTCGGAGACCTCGGTACGCAGCAAACCTTTCTGTGTTTCCGTTACGCTTGAGATGACAGCAGATGGATGAACACGGAGAGGGAGAGACGTGTGGCAGGCAAAGAAAACCAAAGAAAGAAAAGAGAAATGTTTCAATGTAATAAGTCTGTGAATGGCAAAGTTGGTTTTGTTTACAGAGGGGCTTTACGCAGTCCAGAAAACTCTGGCATTTTGTTGAAGTATGTTTAGTGAGTATGGGAATGGGGAGGAAATGCATTGTGGGGAAAATATTATACGTATAACGCATTTTTCTGGTCTGTGGTTTTAAAATCCCATCCGTCCATCCATCCATCCACCCACCCACTGCCATTTAGCCTTACTTTGTTCTTATTCCACATTGCCAACTTTATTTCTAAAGCACTTGAAGATAACCACCACTGAAACTGAAACTAAAAGTCTGAACTTTGAACACCCTCTGAAAAGAATCCAGAAAATGTTTAGGAACGTTGCCTGCAATTTAAACATACGTCTAGCCAAATAACGGCCACTAAAATCTGAAGGAAATTATCTTAAAGATTGCTTCTTTCCCAAGCTAGAATCCAGTTAATCTCCGTGCAGGCAGGCAGTTCTCGGGCAATGTCCTTGCAGATTGCCTGTGTAAGTTTCTCGTCACGACGGCAGCATCTTAAACATCCCGCTGCGTCGCTCAGCTGTCTCCATTCCTCTATAATTCTGCCCGAGGCGCTCGTCCGTTGAAGCACACCCGCTCATTCTGACAACTGTCAGGTAAACTTGGCCCTGACGCACGGTGAAGCAACTTCTCCACCTTTTTTCTTTTTGGGAAAAAAACCCAAACTATAATTAGGTGGCTCTATGTCACCTTCTGGGACAGTTGCAGTAAGCAGCTGTGTGCCTGACGGAAGCGGCAGACGGGAACTGCACTAGCTAGTCTGGGTGACTCAAAGGTGGAGGAACCTGTGCTGCAGCCTGGCGCACTCTGTTGTCACTAGATTGTGTTTGTAACAAAGGGAAGAAAGGATGTGAGGAAAGGTGGAGGTGACTGCTTTGGTTATTTCATTCTTAGGTTGCAGCCGGTGATAAGAGTTCAGACTTGAGAGACGGGATTCTAAACAACAACTTTCTTTGCCTTATTGTTGTGATTAAAACATTGTTTTACAGAATTAGCATGTTAGATGCTATATCGTGAAGAGCTTTTTGTTTTATAGAGGTAGGAATTGGAAGCAGAAGAATATTTAGAATGAAAAAAGTTGACGAGTTCAAATTTTTCAGAAGCAGCAGACATGAGGGACGATCCTCCAAGATGACTTTGATTTAAGATTCAAGGCAGCACAGATGGTGGGGGGAGGGTAGCATTAGGTAATATGATTTAGTCAAAGTCATTCTGTCTCCTTTTCAGATGAATAGTAAAATTTTATTTTATTTTACTTTTTGGGGGATTTTCTATATTTGGAGTCCCATGTGACTAGACCCTCCTAAAACTGACTTTGTGTGATTTCTATCTTGCAGATTCTTGACGGTGTTGAGAGAAGATTTTTTTTATTTTATTTTTGGTATGAAATTGCAAAGTATAAGGCCCACCTGTGAACTCCTCCCTCTGAATATTCAACTTAAAAAACTGGTGTGAATTCCCAGGCCTCAGAGGCTGGGGTCAATAACGCGGCGTGACATGGAAATGTAGACGCACCAATCAGAGTTTTGTCGATATCTTGAAGACGATGCGAATTTTAGTGGATTCAGACTTCCCTTTAAGAGCTTTTAATGGAACAATATATTAAAAGGAGCATTCAAAATTATTACTTCTAGTAATCCCACCTTCATAGATCATTCAGGATTTATTACGGGAACATAGGAGACACAGGGAGGTTAGCATGGTTAGCATGGCTCACAGTATCCAGGTGTTGGTTAAGGTCAGGACTTTACTTGGGGTCACCAATCAACTTACTTCAAAAATGAGCAGAATAACAAAATAATTCATGGCATTTTTTAATTGAATTGGTAAAGTATATTTTAGGGATGCACTGCTATGAAAATTTGGATCAATATATTGATATCCGATATTAGAATTGCCATTTAGGCAGATGACATGTTTACTGATAATGTATATATTATTTATTTATATTTCACTCCCTTTCAACATCTTGGAAAAAAAGACCATGCTGATGACTTCACCACTTCTTCTTCTTCTTCTTCGCTTCAATTAAATTACCCACAATCCTTTGCTGCATTGCTGTCACTGTCACATGACCAACATCCTCCAGAATGTTTGACTGTTGTGTCAGTAGATAATGACGCTTCATCACAACAGTCAAGCTTTCATGAAACTCCTTCATGTTCATAGCAGGTGTTATGTCAGTCTTAAGCACACCCCTTCAAATAAAGTGTTACTGAATATTCTTTTGGAAGTATTTTCAATCAATATTGATCATGTGTCTTTCTCAATATATATATTTTTAAAGGTTTTGTTGGCTCTAGTGGCTTTTATTTGAAAGTAGTTCGACAGGAAAGAGGGTAATGAGAAAGGGGGAAGACAGGCGACAAATGTTGCCAGGCCGGGAATCGAACCTGCGACCACCGGCACGAGGATTAAGGCCTCGATATGTGGGTTGTGCTTTGTCCCTGCGCCACCACAGCACCCCCTTTCCCAATATATTTTGTTGTTTTATTTATTATTCCTAGTACAATGTTAGAAGATAAAAAAAAGGCACTTTGCTGTACTCGGTTTCAACTTCCATTGTTTTTATCCTCGCAGCTTGAATGAATCAAAGGCACCTTGACATGTCATAGACAATACAGCATTCTTTTAGAAAGCTTCTTAAGACTTTCTTGACTCTGTTGTTAAAGACCTCACTGATACTGAGCAGGACGGCATTTTTAGCGATATTTCTAAACTAAGTGAACTTGTTCGTTCCAGGGCATTCCAGCGTGAATTATCTGCCCCCGGAGACGCGCTCTCGGATGTCCAAGACAGTGGACCAGGTCCTCAGAGACAATGTGGCAATGCCCCACTTCCTGCACTGCATGGAGCACCGGGGCGCCGACCACCTCGTTCGGTTCTGGCTCGAGGCCGAGAGCTTCCGCTCGGCCAGCTGGTCGCGAGTCCGAGCGCAAAACCTCAACTCCGTCAAACACAGCTCGCTGGCCGAGCCGGTCCCCGTCTCTCCAGACGGGCCAGAGCTCGATCAGAACGCGTTCAATGACCTTGCCCTCCACAACAGCCGTGGGAACCTGTCGCCGCTCTCCACCCGGTGGGACTCGTTGAGTGGGGAAGGCAAGCCGTCTCGGGCAGAGACCCCCAGCACACAGCCGCCTTCCAGGACAGGGACTCCCTCTAAGGGCCATCCCAACAATACTCTGCGAGACTTCTCAGACACACTCATGAAAAGTGAGTCACTTAAAAAATAACTGTTTTCACTGGTAGTTGTTCAATTGATTAGTCTGTTTGTGGAAGTGGCTGATTTCTAGGCGATTAATTGATTAATTGGATAAAGAAGTCGGCACATTCAGCAGATTTTTATACAATATTAGAAATACATTAAAAGATGCAATAAATACTTCAAATCTCTTTTTAAAGAAGAAAATCTTTTCAATAATTCTGAACCGGATGAAGCTAAATCTATTCCACTTGGACAGTTTTGACTTAATTACCGCTATGATTATGTTGGAAATTTTTTCCAGCAAATTGTCTTTTTTTTGAGTCTGTATAATCCAGTTAATGATCAGTCGATTTCTAAATGAATTGCTGACTATTTCAATAATCAATTAATCATAATTAATTGGATGAATGACAATTATGTGCAATTAATTGAATTAATAAAAATTAACCACGATTAATCACAATTATCCGATTAATTGTGTCAGAACTACCCAGTGAAATAAATGGACGTTTGTGCTTCCAATGTGGCAGATGATGAGCTGTGGGTTTCTGCGTTTGCAGGTATAGAAAAGGATGCTGTTACCATCTTCACCAAATACATTTCTCCAGATGCTGCAAGACCCATCCCCATCACAGAGCAGATCAGAAACGATATAGTCGGTAAGAAGAATAACAGACACGGAGCTTCAGTGGCTCTCGATGAAACCTCTGGTTGAAGCCATAAAAATGTAAAAGAAAAAAATTCCCCTGTTCTCCTTCCACTCAGCTAAGATTTGCGGAGAGGACGGTATGGTGGACCCAAACTGCTTTGTCATTGCGCAGTCGGTTGTCCTCTCCATGCTGGAACAACAGTGAGTTTCTCTCTTCCTCTTCTCCAACACTTTTCACTGTCCGGCTGTTTTTTGTGACATCCTCGGTAACGGATGTCTCCGGCTCCCTTGTGCCCTTTGATTTCCAGGCACTTTACCGAATTCCTGCGGAGCCACCATTTCTGTAAATACCAGATTGAAGTTTTGACGAGTGGCTCCGTGTTCCTGGCTGACATCTTGTTCTGTGAGTCAGCGCTCTTCTATTTCTCAGAGGTGAGTAGGCCCAATTTTCTCTGGCTTTCTCACCTTTTTTTTCCCCCCACAGTCTGTGCCTCCCGTTGACTCCATATTTAGCGGCGGTCCTCAAAAGCACAGAGGCTTTTGAGCAACAACAATAAATCACACACACAGACAAAAACAAGTCAGAAAGACATAAAGAAACAAGGATTTCTGCTCCTGCTGTGTACTAACCTGCTATCAGAGCGATCCTGCAGAGACGCACTGTGTTTTTTGGACTTGTTCATGAGTTCCATGTTCTCTCATTGACAGTACATGGAGAAGGAAGAGGCGATGAATATACTACAGTTCTGGCTGGCTGCGGATAACTTCCAGAACCAGTTGGCTGCTAAAAAAGGCCAGTATGACGGCCAGGAGGCTCAAAACGACGCCATGATCCTCTATGATAAGTACGAATTATTTGTGCTTCTAAAACCCTAAAAAGCTTTGAGTATGTTTTTTCTGACAGAAAAGCACAATGTCATTTATATATACAGTACAGACCAAAGGTTTGGACATACCTGTGTGTCCAAACTTTTGGTCTGTACTCAATACAGAACTGTATATATCTGCAAATATAATGTATTTTATCCCTAATTTTTTTTCACAGTTGCAGCAATCAAATTGTCCTTATTAAACATGCGCTTATGCTAGGTGTTTTTATTTTTTTATTTTGCTTGAATAACGGCTTTAGGTTTAGTGTCTTAAACTGAGCACAGTTCATGCAGTTTAAAAAAAAAAAAAAATTTAAATTTTTCTTTGTCCAGGTATTTCTCACTCCAGGCCACCAATCCTCTGGGCTTCGGCGACTCGGTACGGATGGAGATCGAGTCGAACATTTGCCGGGAGGGAGGGCCGCTCCCCGACTGTTTCACCACTCCTCTCAGACAGGCCTGGACGACCATGGAGAAGGTCAGAGTCTCTGATGAGGACGCGCGCGGGGCGTCAGAAAAAAAAAAGTTAGGCGCATCCAAATTTTCTACTTCTTGCAACAAAGCGCTGTCAGTAAAGGCAGTGTTAGCTTGTACATGACTAATTAATTTAGTAAACTTAAATATTTTTAATTGTACAAGACAGAAGTGTTTAAAGTGCTTCACTGAGCAGAAACTTAAAGTTAAAAACATTTTAGGATAAAGGAAACGATGGAATAAGAGATCATCTAAATTATTCCTGCAAATATTTCAGGGCTAAATGTCTTATAAAGACGTGAGACCGAGCATTTTATTTCGCTGAAGCCATTTTTCTGATGACGAATTATATCTGACATGAACTTAACTTCAACTTTGACTTTTAAGTTGCTGGATGCTTGTAGTTCTAGTTGCTGTGAAATTTAAATGAAACCATAACCGGGGATTAAAAATAAAACGTGTGTGGTACCTGACAGTTTCAGTTTTAAGCTTTTAATTAGAATCTGGTTTGAAATTAGGGGGTATGATTTAATAAGCTTTGTCTTCTTCCTACTCCGTTTTTTTTAACTGGATATGGAAGTTTTGTTTTTATGTTCAATTATTATGATAATTTGTTTTGCAAAGCCCAAAGTGCAGAATAAAGAGAAGACATAAAACAACATTTAAAACGTATAAGCTCAATCATAGACAATAAAAAGAACATTTCAGCTGACACTGGGTCAAACACTATTGAAAACGGGTGTATTTTTTTAAGAAACTTAAAAATAGGGAGAAAAGACGCTTCTCTAATATTTAAATGCAACAAGTTCCAAAGTTTGGCAGCCACAACAGAAAGATTTTGATCTCGTTTCAGTTTTCGATTAGTTTCTACAACCAATTAATTTAACAGATCTTTCCTCTTGAGGTTTTCTTTTTCTTTCTCTCTCTCTCTTTTTTTTTTGAGGTAATTCTGGACCTCTTCTGGGTCAAACTCTGCTTGAAAGTTCTCCACAAAGTTGTGCTGGTAACTTGACAGGATGTGAAAGTGGTGTAAATATTTTTACAAGGCACTGTATTATTTCCTCACTTTAATATCTAAAATAATCAGTTTCTCTGAAGTTCAGTATCGATTTTTCTGAAGGTTTTGTCTTGCGTCACTGACAAATCATGCAGTTCTAACAGAGACGCCTGATCGTCTCCACATGAGGGTTGAAATCTTAGAAAACGGTGAGCTGCAAAGGCTTGTCACTAATGGTGGTCATCCTGTTTTGGAACCGTTCAGGTGTATTTGCCCGGCTTCCTGTCCAGCAACATTTACTACAAATACCTGAGCGACCTCATCAACTCGGTGCGGGGCGACGAGTTCGTGAACGTGAGCGGTCAAGGTCAGGGCGTGCCGGCAGATGGCGACCGCTCCGGCTCGAACGCCGGCGAGAGCTCCCAGGTTCAGGTGAGCTGCGCACGGCTGACATTTTCAGTCGCCCTGCTGGGTCACAATAATGACGACGAGGTCGCGATCGTTCCGCTGGTCTTTGTCACATTCATGAAGATGAATTCCTGTTGTACCCTCG
This sequence comes from Xiphophorus maculatus, assembly GCF_002775205.1. Lineage (NCBI taxonomy): Eukaryota > Metazoa > Chordata > Actinopteri > Cyprinodontiformes > Poeciliidae > Xiphophorus > Xiphophorus maculatus. The sequence goes on along the minus strand of NC_036453.1, from coordinate 24,593,618 downwards.
TTGCAGCAGGGAGCCAAGAAAGCAGCCATCAAGATTTTGAAGAACTTCGACGAGGCGATCACCGTCGATGTGGCCAGCCTGGATCCGGAGATGCTCTACCAGCGGCCGTACGCTGGGTGAGTTCACCCATAAAACGAAACTTTCCAACTCTTGTCTCTAAAGTGAACTGTTAATGGTGTTGAGGATTGTTTTCATTATTGATTCAAAGTCATGCCACTGATAGTGATGGTTCTGATGTGATAAAAGATGAAGCATTTCTTTGTTTGTCAAAGCGATACCAAGTATGACTTTACAAGATGTTCAACATACCTGATTTTAATTTTTGCTATTTTTTTGTGTTGGCGTTTTCATAAAATTACTACTTTATTCTGCCAATATTTCAACTTTATTCTGCTATTACTTTGACTCTATTCTTGTACAATGACTTTTAAAAAATAAATAAAATTATGACTTTTATTTTTGTAATTGGAAAAATCTTAGTCCAGCTCTAATATTCTGTTGTAGAGTGGACATGAATTTAAAGTTCGAATAAGCAGAAGCTGTGAAACACGTTTGTGAACAAGATGGCCGCCCTGGGCGTGTTGACATCACTCTAAGCTATTGAAACTCACAGCATGCATTGGTGGAAAAAAAAAATCCTCCTTAAATCTTCAAAAACCAAAAATGAATTAATCGATAAAATCAATTTTATGCCCAGCTCTACTGTTAGGTGTGTGCTTAACGGACACACACACACACACGTCCACACACGAGTGTGTGCGTTCAGGCCTCCTTTCATCCCCTTTGCTCATCATCGGCTCCTGTCTTCTGCGTTCTCAGAAAGATGACTTTCGGTAAGGTGAACGAGTTGGGTCAGTTCATCAGAGAGGCCGAGCCAGAACCCGACGTGAAGAAATCAAAAGGTAAGACCCTCAAACGTCCTTCCTGCCCCCCTCGTTTTTCGTTCAGTGGAGACCTTCTTCTCTGTAGAGATATATATATGTATTAAAACTTTATCTCCCCGCAGCTCAAAGTCCTATGAAATATTTAAGAGATTTTCTGGAGTTGGAAAAAATGAGTTTTCTGCTCTTAAAGTCAAACAAAAGCCTTTAAGTCCAAAAGTAGAGATTCTCAAGGTTTGGCATATGTGTGAAATTAAAATATTTTGACTTTGACTTTGACTTGACTTTTGCCTCACATTGTTGTAGTTTAGATAAAAATAGCAAACCACGTTGAAGTCCGTACCTAATTAACCTTTTGAATATTTGGGGCAGAAATCTGCTGCTGACTTGCGCTCTCTATCCAATAAGATAAAGCTTTGGTGTTTTTTGTTGGGTGTTTTTGCAAAGAAGAAAGAGCAAATGATTCAGTTTTTTGCTGATGAAGGCATTTATAGAAGCTTAGAAATGATGACCAGCCATGAACTGTAAAGTCAAACGTCCCGCTCTTGAAATATTCATGTCATAAAAGCAAGTCTCGTAGGTAATAAACGGCTTTCTTTTCCCTATCAAGGTTCCATGTTTTCTCAAGCAATGAAGAAATGGGTCCAGGGCAACTCAGACGAGGTGAGATAAGAAAAAAAAAAAGCTGTTAAAGTATCATCAATGATTCATATAGCCTTGATAGATGCTCTTCCACATGTTTTGTTTCTATTATTTATTTATCTATTTTTTTGCTTGTGGTATTTATTTTTATAATAATAATTATTTTTTTCTTTATGAAGGCCCAGGAGGAAATGGCGTGGAAGATCGCCAAGATGATTGTCAACGACGTCGTTCACCAGTCGAACCACGACAGCCCCGGCAAATCCACCAAGGTACAGAAGCCGCCGCAGGATTCTCAGTAGAAATGTGTGTGTGTGTGTGTGTGTGTGTGATGGAAACAGATATTCCGCTAAGTGTTTTCTTCTGTCTGTGTGCAGCTATGACCCCACTGAGGAACCAAAGGACAGTAACTCCCTGCAGACTCTATCGGCTGGACTTACGCCGCAGTGAACTGCTTTACCGCCCCTCAAAACAAGAACAAAGAATTTTATCGCCTCCCCATTTACCTTATGCTTGTGTGTGTGTGCGTGTATTTGCGTGTGTGTGTGTGTGTGTGTGTGTGGCTGTTATTACGGGCGAGTGTTAACGCATGGACCGAGACAAAACTTGAAGTACTTCAATCTTCTATCTCCAAAACACTATGAAGATGCACACGAGGGCGCTCGCATTAAGACACTCCTGTAGGAAGACATTCAGCACGTGTCCAGAAGGAAGCAGCAGCATTTTGATACTACGGTTTATTGCTTATCTCGGACCTTTGGAGGATTCTACTAGGACTTCATTAAATTCACTCCCACACAGCACCTTTTTTTTTAAATTTTTTTTTTTATAAGCATTCCTTGTTTTTACGTGAGTTTCTCTCGCCTGGGTCTACCACTTACAGCCAATCAGCAAGTTTTCGAGTCGTAGTCACAGAAGCAGCGTGGAGTTGTTTACTTATTGAAGCTGTTCCGCCCCGGCCCTTTGCGTACTGTAGAGCATCTCGCGATGTGACTGTGAATCAGGCAGGCGAAGAGCGGATCCAGTTCTTGGACTGAACATCTAGGCACCTTTACGGAACGATAGAATAATACTCCAGCTATGTCAGAAAACTCCAAACTCCATGTCCTTAAGGTTCTATACATATATATATATATAAATTCTGGTTTATCCCTTATATGAATATTTGTCTTTTTTTTTTAAATTGTAATCTTAGTTTTTATACATATATAAGCATTGCTGACACAAAACTCAGTAATGAATTGACTGCTAAACTGGAAGGTGTGCTCAGTTAATTTTATTTTATTTTTTATTTCTTTTGAGCCTTACCTAGATGTGGAAAGGAACCAGAAAAAAAACTCTTGGTACTATGTACCACTGTTTCTGACATGTATGTGTACTTGATCTATAATATATTTAAAATGTGTTTGATTCAAAGACAATTACTATAAAACATGTGGGGTTTTTTTCCTTCCCCTGTTTCATTCTTTGAATTGGTTAGTCAGATGTGCTCTTTTTAACAGAATGCTTGGGGTTTAATTTTTTTTTAGCATTTTTAAAGTTTAGATATTTAAAAGCAAAAGTATAACAGTGGTTTATCGTGTCTGACCACATGGGGGCAGTGTTGGCTGCACTGTCATGGGGTAAAGCTGGAGAAAATGCATCATTTTACTTCTCTGGCTTTTTAAATATAGGATCCAGGAAAACCTATGGATTGTAAAAGTAAGTTTGTGTATGTAGCATAATTCATACAAAAGAAAAGAAAGTACAAGTATTAAACTTTTGGAGAAAAAAGATGGTAATTTACAAATATCAAAGGCGATGTTAAAGAAGTTTCCTTTTTCAGAGCAAGAAATTGCAGGTCAGAAATGTTAAACCTATGGTGAGCAAAGAAACGTTTGTTTAGAAAACATCCCTTTTCAAAATTTCTTCTTTATGTTTAGCGTTAAAGTTTTGGTTTATACTTCAGGGTTTCACAGATGTTTCATACCAAATTGGCGAATTGTGGCGTATTTTGGTCTCACTTCATTGAAAGCGGTTCCATCTGGACCAGGGTTTGACTCCAGTATTACAAATTAATCCAAAGTATTTGCCTGTATATCTGCTATTTTCCCATCTTTATTTTCCATACATATTTTTCACTTGTACCTCTTTCAGTAATTACTGATTTGCAGCCACCTGTACCAGCTGTACTGCAACTTGAATCCATCACTTAGCCAACTGCTATGATGTGGGCTCATCAAATCTATTTGATGATCATTTTCAGTAGAAGCAAAACATCACCAGGCCTAGAAACTCATCTTAACGGGATGCGTCAGTGAGATTGTTTTGTTTGTTTTTTCTTTTTCTTTTTAAATACAACTTTAATTGATCTTTGAAAATGAAATGTGGGTATTCAAGCTAAGAAGCAACTTTAATATTTTACTACATTTTCCCAAAAGTCATGCAGTGTGAACTCAAATATGGAACTGTTCAGTTACAACCATGCAGAATTTAAGAAAACACCTTTGAGGGATTTGCTTTATGCCTCATGTGATGTCACAAGAGGCTTGTTTATACTAGTTTGGTTTTCGAAAGGAAAGGCTTTATCTTGATTAATTTACAACTAGACCGAAGTGCAACGACCATGACACGTTGTTTTATTTGAGATAAGCAAGTGATTTTACAGAAAGACCTAGCATGTAGCTTTAAAGCTGGATTTCCTGGACCTCGCGCCACCTTAGCGATTGGGTTTTACTTTGAAGGTCCGAGGCGGAAGCTTCTCCTTTACCAAACGTCAACTTGGCGTTGTTGAGACTCGACTGAGGCGAATAGTGCGAGCAAAGTAAGGCGCTGTCGGTCCTGAGGCAGAGGCAGCATCCCGCGGCTAGACGGGGGAAGAGTCCACCTGTGTTTTCAGGTGTTTTCCTGCTCCCCGCCGCTCCTCCACCTCCACCTCCACTCCTCCGCTTCCAGCTTTTTTTTTTTTTTTGTCTGTGAAAACATTTAGTGTCACATTTCGCATTGTGGCAGCCCGAGCGAGCGGAACACCTGACTTTTCCTGCATCTTCAGCTTCCACCAGCTTTTTAAAAATTTTATTTTTTATTTTTGAGGTTTTGTTTTCTACAGACCAGATGTCCTGGGGACCCGCGGAGCTGCAGACGCTGATGTTCCCCACCACTGACCGCATCCCTGCTTGTTGCTCATGTAGTGCTGGACAGAGGGAGGAGGACAAGTTGAAGTCTCGCTCCTGAAAGGCGGCGAGCTCCAAATGCATTGGCTCCTGGGCCGGGAGAAGAAAGAAGACGAAGCCGGGTTCGGGATCGGTCTGGGTCTGTCCTCGGGTTCTCTGCCCCAAGCCGCCGCCACCATGTTCAGCTGCGTGGGCTGCTTCTGGGTGCTCCTGTCCTCCGCCCTGGTGGCCGTCTGCAGCTTCAGCTTCATATCCCCCGCCTGGATTGTTAAGGAGCAGCTGAGGAGCGGCCACCAGCATCATCAGCACCACGGCGCCAAAGACTCGGTGAGCTTCGGCTTGCTGTGGCACTGCTCCGAGTCTCTGGATCACATGTACCGGTGCTACACCTTCGGGGGACTGGGCAAATTTGCAGAGATCCCCTCCAGCTCCTGGCAGGTAACAAGGCATTACACACCCTAACATGTGGTTGGAGGAGAGGTGGGTATGGCGCGGCAGCATGCATCCATGGACAGGTGCGCAGTAGCTGTGTATATATAGGATTCTGTCCAATCCCAGTTTTACACTTTCTGATAAAAGAAAACTGGAAAAAAAAGTCCCCATTTTTATCAATATTTATTGAATCTCCTGGTTAAGATGTGTAAAAAGCCTTAACTCCGTTGTCTACCAAGGCTAAGAAAAATTGCATCAACATAAAATCACGCTGAAAAATGTAGCAGAACATGATTTAGATGCCTCTTTTTCCTCTTAGCCTCTGTTCAAAAATGGGAAACACAAGAAAACATGCCATTCAACTGAGTGAGAGGGCAATGTTTAAATTTCAAAAGTCAGAAAAAAGGTTTCGCGAAGATAGCTCCTCGCCTAAAATCTGCAGTAAGTTTGAAGCTGTTGCTAGGAGAGGACCTCTGGTTATCTCGCCATCATCTTAAGGGAGGCAAAAGAAAATGTCCAAAGCTCAACCTGAATGGCTGTCAAGTTTCCATGACAACCATTAGATGCTATTTACTAAGCAATTGTTTCAGAGACATGCCAGGAGATTAAAAAGAGGAAGCATTTTCTGTCCTACCATCACAAACGTAAACATACGCAGGTTGCCTCACTTGACAGAGATGTTAATTGGAACAACTTGGTCAGATTGAAATAGGATAGAGCGTTTTAGCAGCAGACGTGGTGGATCTGGTGGGAAACAGAGAATGAATACGTGGAGGTTCTGTGGTGCAGTGAACTCCAGGTAACCTGTTACGGTGCGTGGCATCATAAACCTTTTGCAAAATATTAGAAGATTCTAGTTAAAAACGTGATGCCGTCTGCAAGAAAAGCAAGAATTCATTGTTCTTTATATATATATATATATCTTTTTTATCACAATGATTCTAAACATATGATGGAATGGCCAGAGATGACTCTCCTTGTTTGCGCCACCCCAACAAATTATTTGAGGGAAAGTGTCAAGTCAAGTTTGCTTGCATAGCATCCTAGCAACAAGGTAGTTCAAAGCGCCATAAAACAATGCAGTAATGAAATAAAGATTACACTTAGTCAAAATCATCAAGCAAATGTACATCAAATATATTGATCAATGCTCCAATTACTTCAAATCAAATGCAGCTCTAAGCAAGCGGGTTTTTAGCCTTGATTTAAGGAACTCGGTTTTTCAGCGTCTTTACTGTTTTCTGGAAGTTTGTTCCAGATTAGCACAGTGTAGAAGCTGTATGCTGCCAGGAGTACTGTCCTATATTATTTTCTTACATGGATGTTTTCCAAACTAAATTATTTTTTTTATGTGATATTAAGCTCTTCCAAAAAAAAAAGCATATGAATAAATTTAAATCAATTAATCGAATCAATTCTTTAGGGCTTTTTTGCACATCTTTATCCAAATTTCCCATGTGTGCCAGACTAAACCAAGCATCTCATAAAGCTGTGGGCTTCTCCTCCAAAGTGTTTAGTAAAGGAAAAAAAGAAACAGTCAAATTTAGGATAATATTTTGCCTTTCAGTCAGGCAATGCATTGATCAGGAAGAGGGTCTCCGGCACAGCACGCCTGGAAACAAACATCAAAGCTGGGATGCAGGCAACAAGTTGGCAGGCGGCTCTCTGATTCAGCTGCTCTCTCACCAGCAAGGATTTCAAAATTTCTCTCCCGCAAATCCCGGTAAGGGGTGTCCAAGCGGATTTAAACAGCTGTGCAGCTTTATCACATGTCAGCTAGCGTCCTCGCAGACAAGACGGCTGGGGGGATGAACATCAGCATCTGATCTCGTTTAGTTGAAATATGTCTGCGTGAAAATGCGTTGGAAATGCGTGTGTTAGGCAGAGTGTGAAACCTATACGGAGCACAAACACTGAGCCCTGACAGCGGGCTTGCATTTCGGAGGCAAGTTTCAGGATAATGTCATTACTTACTTGAGGCTGTTTTTATTCCATCTCTCCGCCCTCCAGTTCTGAGCGCCAGTTCTGGAGTTATCATTTATGTATGAAAGCAAATTAGCATTTGAAAGGGAATTATTAATAAGTCCTGTTTGTGCAGTTGTAGTTCAAACATGTCGGGGTACAAATGGACAAGTTTAATTCCTTGGTTTCCTCTTAAAGGAAAGTCGGAGTGAGGAGTGAGGTCAGGTGCTCAGCTGACCGTGATGCTCCCACTGCTTCGGCACTTCGTTTTAACGTTGCTAAGAACAAGGCGAGCTTTGGTAAGATTCTCACAGTGCGACAACCTCGAGTGGAAATAACACAGTTTCAGCGGATTACACTGTCAACACAAAGATTTCAAGCAAAAATGTGTTTTTACGTGACACGTGGAGCATAATCATGAATGTATTTTACACCGTAGCAAACAATAAATTGCTGAATTGATCTTCTCTGTGAGTAGGAAAACAGGTATATACAGTAACAAGTAGGGGAGGGGCAAGGCATCAATATTCTCTACTAAATATAGCCGGAGAACATTGAAAAAAAGTTTTATTAGTGATGGGACTAATAAATTAATTACACGGTCTATAATTAATTAATTGTATTTTATTCTAACACTATATATTGGGAAAATATTCAGTTCAAAACGTCTTTCAGCACAACTTGCACGCAACAGTGTCCCATCACATAGTCTTTTGAAGCAAAAACTCCCTGTAGGGCAGGAAAATGTTTTTTCATCCGTTGATGTTTTTGTGGACGTTGCTTATGCGTCAGATTTACAGGCGTACTGGAAACACTGTACAAAGATTCCAGTCTGGGACTTTTGTATGTAAAAAAAACCCCAACAAAAAAGCTAATTGCATTGAAATTTTAACACATTAAAATATGTCCTCAATTAATCATAATGAATGCATTCAAGTCCCATTCCTCATTTTTATTAGTTTAAAACTCTCTTTTTAAAACGTTGATGTCAGAAATGTGCTTTTAGAACTTCCAACAAGCTCACAAAAATCACATTCCAAAAGTTTACGGTCATTTCTTTGACTTTGCGGTCCCAGGATCCCATGTCATTATCACCACACCACCGTGCTTTAGAGTTGCTATGGTTTGACTGTTTGCTGATGACACTTGGATATTTCTTTTTATTCAAAAGTAGCATGATTTTGGTTTAACATTGCAACTTTGTCCAGTTTTGCAGAATGTTTATGAACTATTGAGATCTAATATTGCAAGTTGAATCTGTCCTGACATTATTGACAAGAAGCTTCCAGCTTCAGAAAAGTAAATTTGATCTTTTTTTTTTCTGATTGTACCAAAACCAAGCCTTTAAAATGTGTTAGTTGATTTTCAACCAAGCATGCAGGGATGTTTACTCTTAACCTTTCTCTCAACTCATCTAGAATCCATCTACCTGTTACTTCTCAGGGATTTTCATGTTCTGACTCATCCTAACTACCAACCGTGCTTGGATTTAGTTCAGTGTTACACATTTGGCTAAAATCGAGGGTGATTTAATTATTCAGCCAGTGTTCAGTGTGTTAATCCGTGCCCCTCCCTTGTTATGAGCTTCCCTCTGCTTGGTGTGTTAGCGAGCGTGAGGTTGATGGAGCTGCTTTCCTGCACGCAGCGACTTGGGCCCATTACGGCGCGGGATCCCGATCCCACCGCCATCAGTAAAGGTGAAGGGGCCATTAAGTTTTCATCAGAAACACTTTATTACTCCACCACTCCTCGCTGACGGGTTTGTCCAGGCCTTCTGTTTCCAACTTGTCAACAAACCGTGGTCCGAAGCACAAAAAAAAAAAAAAAAAAGGCAAGACAGGCCGTGCTCAGAAACACCAACTACTGGGTTCTGCTCGTGTTTGTGCTGGCGAAGGCAGACAGCTGTCAGTTTGAGGGCTGTTGTCTTTATGAGGACAGTCTGAAAAGTCGGACCAGGATGGTGGATGGAGGACTGAGGCTCCCTGGGAGGCTGGCCTACTTGTGCTCTGCTTTCTTTCTGTTGTTATTCCATGTTGTCAAAAGCTTTCTGTTGTTTTTTTTTTCCTTTGGAAAGCTCTGCTGGGTTTCTGTGCCGCTGGCATTCTGGAGTGCAGGGCAGAAGGGCAGAGACGGGCTGGCAGGGAACTACTGTCTCCCGTGAAACGTGACGCGTTCACATTGTTGTTTTCCAGAAAGTTGTGGAGAAGTTTAAAGCAGCAGGTTTTGGAGAGCAGAGCAGCACACAACTGCACACTCGCCAAGCCACACTTATCCATCTGTATCAGGTGTTGGCAACCTTCTTTGTCTGCTCTACTGTGGCTCTTCAAAGCCAAATGAGACATGTTTTTGATAGTAAAACCAATAATAAGAGGTGCTTTTTATAAAATATTTCCATAGTTTACCTACAACAGAAGGTCACCAATGCTGCAAGGCTTAGAAGTCATTTCATGCCTTGCTGTTTAACTCCAAAATATGTGGTTTATATTTTTAAGTGAGCTGGAAATCTCTCGTGTAAAACTGGAGAAATTTCCTTTAGCACTTTTAGTTATAGTGCCGAACTCAGAATCTTTAAAATCGGTAATGCCAGGCTTTACACCAGGGGTCTCAAACTCCAGTCCTCGAGGGCCGCAGTTCTGCAACCCTTAGATGTGCCTCTGCTGCACCACACCTGAACAGAATAATTAGGTCATTAAGGGTCTGGAAAACTGATCTACACAAGGAGGAGGTCATCAAGTCATTTCATTCCAGTGTTTTGTACCTGTGGCACATCTAAAAACTGCAGGACTGCGGCCCTCGAGGCCTGAAGTTTGAGACCCCTGCTTTACACAACATGTAGATTGGAAATTTGTCACCACAAAACCCTGATTGGTGCATCTCTATTAAACTAAAACGGCTAAAGAAGCTGACCATAATTAGCCTCTTTTAGTTTCCTCTGCGGTGTTCGATGTCCTATCAGAGCAAACTGTAAGTATTCCAGTAGATGCTATGTAATATTTATATGTGGCCTTGGAGATGTGGGTGTTTGCTTAAAGTGTGTGTGCTGCCAGGGCAGCTGGCAGGTGGGGTGTGTCACCTGGAGGAGGTGTGCTGCGACCTGCTGCTGGGTGCAGCGAGGTGGAGAACGAGTGAACCTGCCAGCAGACATTTTCACCTTAACCCGTTAACAGCTTACGCACCTCCAACTGCTTCACGAAGCTGGATTAGTTTGGCCTCTACAGCTGCCAGCCCACACTCCAACGTGAGTCGTAGCTGTGTGTGTCTAAGGGTCGGCTTGTAGCGGCGACGAGTGGTGGCCCGGCTCCAACAGCACCCACTGGGACGTGTTCGAGTCCAACCCCGTCTTTTGCCTGTCCGCGAAGAAAAAAAAACGCAGCACGCCAAAGCCGAGCTCCTGGGCTGTGGAGGAAAACGTTATCTTGCCTCCCCTGAAATCCTTCACGAGGCAGAACCGGCGGCCCGTGTTGTCTTCCCCACATGCCAGGAAGATGAATTGTAGACGTTACTGGAGATGTTTCGCCGCGCCTAATTGCCAGCTACCTATGAAGAACACTTACTGGTGCATAAACCATGCTAGACGCTCATTTCATCACTCAGTGAGCCAGAACTACTTTTAAGTAGGCAGATAACTCATTTAATAAAATTCACTTCAGAATCCTTTGTCTGGCGGCAGCACAGTCTTTGTGTTTGGCCTGATTCATTAAATCAATATGTAGAGAGGATTACACTGTAAGAAATGTTTGGAGGGAGCTGCATTCATCTGGTTTTATTACCCAACTTTTATTTTTCGTCTTTGATTACTTTGTTGTGGATTAAATGGAAATGCTACATGGTCTGTGTTATTCGTGTTCCTGCTGGCTGTTTGGATGCAGACACTTGGATGAAGGTTAAAGTGAGTTTCAGAGACGTGGCTCTTCTAGTTATCTACTTTAAATGCATCTACAAGATTTTCCACTCATTTTTTAAACTGTATTTGTGAATACTTTTGCTGTCTTCAAGATAATGGAAATGTTTCATAGTCCTAAAATGCTTTGTGGATGTGGGAAGCACTATACCAATGTGGTATTTAACAGAAGCTAAAGCTAATGTGCTAAATTCACCAGGTTGATACTCACCAGGGGCCAATCAGGCACCATGTCATAACTACATCGCCACCAACGGGGTCAAATTTGTTCAAACTGCATGGTTGTGCTTCAAAAAGTGAATGTTTGTAACAGACCTTTCAGCCATGGTTTCAGTTTTATAGCTGTTGAGTATCGCTAACGCTGTTGCTAATTTTACCTAATTGACCACAGTAGTGCTTCTATCTGGGTGCAGAATAAACGCCATTTGCTTCACCGCATTGTTGGTGGAGAATGCGAAGATAAAAAATAAGTGTGAATATAAACGCATAGCTTGAAGAATTCCTATCAGTCAATAAGCAAACCTTCAACTCAGTTGTTGACCTTTATTCAACTGTAAGTTTACTTAACAACCAAATAAACTAACGCTTTAGAATTAATCCAGAAAAGTTAATAAAAAAATGAATGGCTAAGAGAGCACTAAACGTTTTCAAAGTTAGCAAAAACGCTAAAGCTAGAAATGAAAATTTAGCTCCACTATTAGCACATTAGCGGTTTGATGGAAATGTGACGACCACTTTTCTACAAAATATTTTCCCAGAAGTGTTTTTTTTTTTTTTTTTTACAAATCAAATGATCTCTTTTATTCTCTTTTGATCACTAGTGGTTTTGACCATCTGCCATGGATCCCATTTTTATCCAATCTCTTTCCCGCTAATTAAATATGACTCCAACCTAAGCTAAAATCAGTGTGTATTTGTACACCATCGAAATGCAATAGGGCTCCAAGCAATTGTAATGTGTCCTATAACAGAGATACACTCTAATAGTTCTTAAGTTGAAATTTAGTACTTAGAACACCTTAGAGAATTGTAGTTGTTGAACAGCAGTGTTATATTTGCACTCTACAGTCAAACAGCTGTTACCATGGCTAAATGTAAGGTACATTAATTCCGGGTGTTTGCTCATCCTTACAAAGTCTTAAATTCATGTATCTAAAATTAAGGCATTCAGATGTATCAAATGTATTAGAACATATGCACGTTGACTTTAAATACTTTAATAACAGTTCTTACAGTTTGTCTTGGCAGGATTATTCAATCATGTTCTCTGTAGTTCATTGTTTGTGTGGGCAAAAGTTTGGGTCATGCAGATTGGTTATGTTCTGACTCGAGGCAGTTGAGGCTACCGCTAACTAGCTGCTAATAAACCCATGCTAGCTAGCATGCTAGCTTTTTAGTGTCTCTGATTGTGTAAATCATTGATGCTACATACATTCTGTGCAAAATATCGTACTCTACCATATAAAACATGCAATTTTCTTTTGTACATTTCCGTCGTGATTCAGATCTTAGATGTCATCTCTCGGAGGACAGTGAGCTTAAAGTTTTAAATTTGAGTTGGTGAAATCAGCAGGTACTCTAAGCGTACTGATTCAAGCATAGAAAAAGGCTACTTCTCTGAAATTGTATCTTTTTCCCCAATAAAGTTTGGAAATAAAGAAATATATGGGTTTTAAATGCAGGCAATTAAATGCATCGGTGGTGGGGTAAAAACATCTCTATTTATGAGCGAATCAAAGATGTACAGATCTAGGATTTGGACTAATTGCACCCGGCCAAACCCTGAACTATAGGCAGCTCTAAAATGGTTTTAAATTGGTAATGTAAATGATTTTCTGCAGTTGTGGTTTTATGTGTTTGTAACGCTCTACAAATTGCTTTTAAGAAGGTCCTAATCATCCCCTCTACCTCTACATAAGCTCTCTTAAGACATTTTAAAACTGCTATAAGTTTCCAAATTTACACAACTGTATACATTTTTCTACCGAAACGTAATCTAAATTCAGAAAAGGCCTGTTTTGTAGTTGGATCTTTTGTTATGTTGTTCACACTGTTTTGGCTGAAGCAGGCTGCAGGGTCAGAGAGGGGACGCTCCAGCTCGTTTGCTGCCTAATAACAGGATGATGAACAAGGTCTGGCCTTTATCTCTCTGAGCTTCATCGGAGAAAAATGAAGGGTCTGTTCTCTGAGTGGGCGCCCCGTTGGAGGGGGTGGGCTACACGATCTAATGCCGTACATGTCACACACGCAAACACACCACAGGGACGAAGGGCAACCTGGGATGCTTTCAGACAAGCATGTGAACAAGCAGAAAGCTTTGAAATCTCTGCGGACTCCAGTTTGCTCCTCACGCCTGCTGCAGCGAAGCATCTCTGTGCCTCCTTTACCTCATAAGCCTCTTCTGGTGTAATGCTAATGGGAATCCTCTGTGGTGAAACCCATTTGTGTGGAAGTGTGTCGAGCTGTTATGAATGATGTTATGGAGTCTAATGTTCCCCTACAGCCCCATGGGAGGGAGGCCACCGCTGTCCGGCTTGCATGAGAGACACAAAACTGACCTGTCTGGCTGCTTTCTCCCCCGACAATCTCATTCTGTGCAGATGCTTTCTACTAAAGCATGTTTTTTATTTTTGTTTTTTTTACACGCATCTGGAAAGGTGTTCACACCCCTGTACTTTTGTCGCATTGAAACCTCAATCTTTGATGCATTTTATTGCAGCTTTATGCAATAGACCAACAAAAGGTAGTGCATAATGGTGAAATAAAAGGTTTTCAAAGGTTTTCACGTGTAAATATCTGAAAAGTGTGGCACGTACATTTGGACCGTCTTTACAAGAGAAAAATGGATAACCGGAGCAATTCTATTGAAATGTTAGCTTCAGAAAACCGAAATGTATTGCTTAATGCTCTCAGTTGTTTTGTTGTGCTTATCAGTTCACTACTTTAAGCAAAACACCTCTTATTATTTTGACAGTCTTGTCAAGAATAAGCAGACACTCGGCCACAATGTTGAGGGTCCAAGATATTTGAGTAGTGAGACAGAAGTTAAAAAGGCAGAGCATTTTGAACATCATAAACTTGCAGTGAAAATGACTTTACATAGCATTAACTGCCATGCTGTTGGCAACTGGGGTGGAAATACATCCATGTTGTATCCTTGTGTATTTAGTGAGCAAAAAATATCTTCTAAAATAACTTATTGGTTGTTATAATAGCATATAATGGTAGCACTGTTATCTTCTCCTCACTTGTTCTTTTTGTAGACTTTTGTTATGTATACTGAACATCTGGAAAAATCTCTTCCCTTACATTTTTACTTTCCAACATTTGTCATGATGAGTAACCGTGACAACAAGGTGTAGTAGCTGATTAGCATCTCAAAACCTAGCAAAAATACTACAACTATGACCCCAAATCCCAGAGGAGTTGAAAAGGAGGCTTGATGGATGTAGATCTCTTCCATCGATCTTTCTAACCACAGGGCCAGACAGCGATGACATCAGCTACAACACTATGTTCAAAACAAAACTTGGAGTTGGTTTTAATTATAGTTTCATTATAAACTGTAGTTTCATACAAACTGGAAGGTTTTTTGATCTTTTTTTTTGTTTTAAATTGTAATTTAATTTTTACCTGTCTGTTGAAATTTCAAGCTAGCTGGCAGGTTGAAGGGAAGATGGCTGAAGATAAATAGAGACATTTCTTGGAAGAAAAGCTTTTAGTGGCTACTAAAAATACTAAATATGCACTCAGAAAAATAACTAGTAACGCAAGCATCATTTTACTTTCCATTCATAATTACACACAAGTTTATAAGGGTTTTACTAACAAAGTACCAATAAAATACTCTGAATTTTGATGTAATGTGGAAAAATTGGAGAAAGGTTTAAGGTGTGCAGCCTTTGTGTGAAATTACTCAAAGTAAAGTGCAAATGCATTCTGCTTTTACTGGACGGGGAAGATAAAAGGATCATAGACACTGATGTGATGAACAGTGTCTGCTTTGATGCCATAATTAAGGGTTCAGGGAGAGACGGCTGAGTGACGCCCAGGAGCAAAGAGAAACACAAAAAAAGAGACCTGGTGAGTTATTTCGATGACGTTCTTTCCGTTGTCACCCAGCTGATCCCAAAGCAACTCAGCATCCACTTAAACCCCCATCCCCACACACACACACACACACACACACGCACACACACACACACACACACACACACACACACACACACACACACACACACACACACACACACACACACACACACACACACACAAAGGGAGCCGTTGTCCGTTTCATTTTCATATTCCATTAATAAGCTGCCGGTCCTTTCAGCTGGTCACTATTGGAGACGCTCCACCTGTAACGTTCTGCCGTCCTCGAGCTGAAAGAGGCAGGATGAAGCTGCAGGGGTCAAAGGTTGTGTTTTACAAGCTTCCTGTGGAGCAACGTGTTTGTCCAGTGTCCAGTTCGCCGCACCCGGCTGCTGCTTTATGATGCAGACCCACCTGGAGGCCTGAGGCAGGGGACCACATATAAATTATCGGTGTTGGTGTTTTTGGTTGTTCGTTCACCTTGACTTACGCCAGGTATGTAAATAGTTGTAAAAAAAAAAAAAAAGCGGAGAAGTCGGAGCCAGACAGAGAGATGGATGTTTGGTCCACTGACAGCAAGTCTTGCATGAAATATGCTGCTAACTTATTATCATACAGAGCATGTTTATTCTCAGACCGCTGCTGTGTGTGTGAGACAAAATAATGGTAGGTGTAGTGTGGGTATAGAAAAAGCATGAATGAGCAGAGCGTTCATATTTGCCTTATGAATGTCATTTTTATGCACTCATGAGGCGGTCCCTCTGAGCTTTGAGCTAAAATTCATTCTAAACTCCCGCCACGTTTATGGTGATAGAATGCAAATAGAACGCAATATGTTTTAGAAACGATAATGGTTGAGAGGTAGGGTGCATAATGATGTGTAGATACATCAAGCTGTTATTTATCTATTCTATCAAACTGAGCAGACGGTGTTGTCAGCCGCTGATAAGAGTTGTGTATTTAATCTGTTTCTGATCTGCTTGTGTTCTGTTGAAGGCAGTGCCCATGTTTAACGGTTAAGTAGTTGAGAGAATCAAGAGTTTAAATCTTATTTTCTTATTAATTGCGCTATAAAAGAACAACAATACCGCCAAGTCCCAGTTGTTATGCTTTCCAGGAAAAAATATTTTTAAAAAGCTTAAAAATGAACTGAAAAATGTAGGAAAAACCGGTTTTCAGTAGAGGGGGGGAAAAAAAAGCCCTCACTTTTTTAACGACGCCTCCAATCTGAACAGTTCATATGAAACAAAAGTAGCTGAAGATGGTTTTTAATATTGATTTTTTTTCCATTTCAGTTTACCATTCTTCAAGATGGGAATGACGGGATAACATTCAAGTAAAACCGATGTGTGTTATTTCACAAAATTAGGGCATCCTAGGGCAGTCTATATATATATATATATGTATATATTATAATAGCTCTTCTCTGTTAGCTGTAATCTAAATTTTAATTCAAACAGCATACTGTAGCTCAGATGGGTTTTCATTTTCTATCTCAGTGTCCTTGAACGCAGCAGCTGAGCAGAATATATTCTACACTTGACTCAGAAAACCTTTAGTTCCCTGGAAGTTAATTGTCATCCTGAAAGGCGACTGACTGGATAGAATGAAATCCATTTAAAGGGCTTTAGAAAATGTTTGGTTGTAACATTGAGAATGGTGGATTTGCTGTTCACCCAGTACAGATTAAATACCTAAATGGGCCTCAGTTTGTAACAGTAATATTTAATGTATTTTGCACAAGCAAACATTGAGACAAAATTAAAGCTGTTCTAGCACAGCGTCTTATTTTTGCCATGTATGCTGCAGCAGTGAAAAATTAGTATTGGATCGGTTCTAATTTTGCATAAATTCAGCCCTGTCATGCTTTAATGAGTATGTGTTTAACATTTCACCAGATCTGCTTGATTATTGGAATAATTACTATTGTTTAGGTCAGTTAGGAAGTCATGTTTAAGTGAAACAACTACTAATTGAGTTTGGAAAAAACAATGGTCATTATCTATTGCATTGGAAGAACTGTGATTTTAGCATAACTCTTTCTCTGACACTTTCTTGTCCAAGCTCTTCTTAAAATAACTGACAAAGTGTTTATTGAAATGTAGAAGGTTTATATAAAAATGAACACAAGTAAAATCAGCAATGTAATTCACGTCAGTAATCCTCGGAAAGTGACGTTTAATTGAAAAAAATAAATAGATACATTGAATGAAAACATTTGTGTTTGGACAAGGTTGTCTTACAGAACGGAGCAGCGGCAAAAGCAGTGAGATTGCAAATTAATGCAAAGTTTGGATATCGGAGCGATTGGTGGAATCCACTTCGTAATTTGTTTTTATTTTAGTGGTTTCTGTTCTGTATATAAAGGATTTCCTGAAGAATGAACACGCAGCATGCAGTGGCGCTCTGTTTTGAGCTGGAAAACGAAGAGGGGAAACCCGCAGCCGCAGTCTAGTAAGGCTTGCCATGATGATGATGGCGGATCGATCATTTTATTAGCAACTGACAAAGAGTATCAGAGACTGAGAGTACGATGAGATCCAGGCAGTTTGAGAGGCAACTACTCAGAGATCCAAGCAGGGGAATGGCGGCGCTGCGCAGCTGCAAGGAGTCGATCACTACGGGGTGAGGCAGAGCCACTCCCCCAGCAGCTAGTAGTAAACAGCTTACAGCCACGGCTAACTCCGGGAGCCAAGGTAGGAAAGCCTTTTCCCGATAGTCCAAAATACTTGTTTTTTACTCCAAAACGCAGCCACAGTATGTTCAAAAGAAAAACATAAGTGCAATCATTTGCATGTTGAGAGTCTACATAGGCTGATAATCTCCCCACTCAGTGCCTGGATCACTGTAAAAACTTTGAGTTTTGTGTCAAATCCACATGGATTAAATGACAGAAACTAATTTTCTCACTGCATCTTTGATTCATTTTGTCCAGCTGTAGACTGTTAGACTCTGTCCAATCAGAGTCAGGTATTGTGTAGTTGGTGCTTTTAATCAGTTTTCAGTTGATTAAATCCAAGTCTATGGAACACAAAATGTCACTAAAATCACTCTGTCCTTCTAAAATCTTTCAGAAAATCGTAAAAGCGCATCGAATTGTATTGTTTGCCAAATATTGTGATACATATCGTATCGTGATCAGAATATTGTATATTGTATTGTATTGTGAGATTATTGCATCGATACCCCCTAATATTAATACAATTGTGGCACAAAGAGAGCGAGTAAGAGAACATGGGTTGAGCTAGGTCAGAGGTCAGCGCCACATATGGGAGGGAAACTTCAAGTGCAGCTGAGTAGCTGTCCAGATGACGGATAGAACAGGTGGCTGAGGCGGAGACGAGGATGAGGAGAAGAGGGTCAAAACATGTTGATCTGCATTTTACACCCATCTCTGTGAGGCAGAGAGAAAATCAGTCTAGCTGAGGAGGAGAAGGATTTATGATCTCATCAGCCTTGAAGGATGGACGCACCCTGAAGTGTATGATCGTTCTATGTCTCCCTTATTTGGTATTCTCTAGGTAAAGAGCTTTAATGTGCACCTTCAAAGCCACCAGTGAACAGAGATCTGATTATGCTCTAAAAGCAGAGCAGAAATGTTTTTTTTTTTATGAAATTTTTTTTTTGTAGTAACGACTGAATTCCCAGCTGCAGCAGAGCTGGGAGCGTTTATCTCTTCTATGAATTATGCTTTTTGCTTTGGTGATATTTAAGAGCGTCTGATCTGCGGTTTACAGGTGCTGTCTGACGGATCGCAGAAGCGGGGAGACGGGCTGCTGCCTCCCTTGCCGGGGTTTGTGCTGAGTCAGTGGCCCGCCGTCCATTTGTTAAACGGCCTGTCGCTTCCACTGCCTCCGCTGTGGATCCCGCGGGCGCTTTATGTATTGATTTAACAGGGAGGCTTTCTCCATTTTTTACCATAAATGATGGCTCAGTTGTCTCGGTACACACTGTAGAGAGAGGTTGTCGCACCTTATCAGTAGTCAAAACAAAAGGGTCGCAGCAGAAATAGCTCAGGGTGGGACGAGGAGGAAAAAAAAAAAGAGTCCAGTGATCTATCCTCATTTTGGAAAGGCGACATCCAGCACAACGGAAAAGTTTTTAAAGCAGGAGAAGATTTGAGTTTAACTTGGTCGACGATACTGTCTTGTTCCCCCTCGCTGTGTCGCGATTTAGTTTTATTGCTCCACTTTTTCTATCGGCTTCCTGCAACATCAGACACATGAAGCTCCTGGGATCGAGCCACGTACCCAAACATAACATCAGAGCTGAACGCAGAGCGAGGTGTGCAGCCTCAGAAACCAGAGTCCCATGTGGGTTTAGACTGGTTTAGTGCTGCGTAAGTGGAAATGTTGCTGTGTTTTTGCTTAGTAACATCTTGCTTTAAAAAAAATATGTAAGAAATTAAAGATGAGTTTGTGGTTTGGACATGACCGCCTTCTTTTTTTAATTTCCAAATAATTTTGTGGGTGATATTTAACTTGCTGAGGCCATTTTTTTCTTCTATACTTAGAAATTTGTGAAAGGCTTCACATCATTTGAATCTTTTTGCACTTTGTCATATTACAACCTAAAACCCTTGATTTGATTTAGTGTGATAGTCCAACTTGAAGCTGTGTGTAATGTGAAATGAAGGATAATGACACATAGTTAAATAAACAAAACAAAAAATCTGAAAAGTGTGGTGTGCCTCATAGTATCATTGTAATTTCATCGGAAAGTCTTGTTTCTGTAAATAATTATAATGATTATAAAAAGGTTTAATTCTTTAATTTAGAAAGAAGTGACATGACATTTCTAAAAACCTTTGAAAGTCATATAATTTTCCTCTCATTTCTGCACTGCAGTGTAGTCTTTTAGAAAAGATTCCAGTAAAACACACTAAAATTTGGAATTGTAATGTAACAAAAATCTACAGAAATGAAGATAGTGTGAATTGTTTTGCAAAAGACTGTGAAGCCTTCAAAAATGTCTTCCGTTCACATGTGGCCAGTTTCTATAACGTAGTTATGTGATACTACAATCTTATGGGTGTGAATAGCTAACAAAACCATGGATAAACTGAACTTAACATCTGGCATAATGAACTCTCCAGCACTCACGAAACTTTTTACGACCTTTCAGAGCTTCATCCGCTCATTAGGCCTCATCATAATCTTTGTTAGCAAAGGTTAATTTGTTCAAATTTGAAAAAGTTGTATTAATATTCCTTCTAACAATCACCATCCATTAGCTCCTCTGAAGCAGCTGATTAGCGCGCTGAAAATGAAAATAATTGATTTCCACAAGGAAGGAAAAGGCTACAAGAAATTAGTGAAGTGTTTTCAGGTAGTTGTGTCCTCAGTTTTTCGTGCTCGGAAATGGCAGTTATTAAGGTAACGCTGAGCTCTGGGGAATTAAAGAAACCTTTATTTGATTACAAAAAAAAGAGGCAAAGTCATGTAAAAAAAAAGAGAAGGGTTTTCAGACTCCAGGGAGACGAAGCTCTGCAGTGCTGTCACCCCTGCAGACATTAAAGCTTCATCTTGGAGTCACAACGATATCGAGCTTAATCAGTTAATCCTAGAATATCCTGTTGAAGTTCGTACTGAGATGTGATATTGTTAAATTCACCAATGGTGAATTGAAAAAAACAACCATAATCTGTAAAGCATAAAGATGGATGAGTTTTTTCTCAGAAGTAGGGTTGTGGCCCGTAGCACTACTATAATGTTTCTTGAAGAGAGAAAATGGGATATAATAAATCAAAACAAATTCTGGAAGCAAATACAACACCAGAGCTGAATGAGTTCATACTGAGGCATGCAAAAACACACAATATAGAGGTCTACCTCCATTGTGTCAGGATTCAGAGACACTTAAAAAATGAAAGATTAACTTGACCATGCTCTTCATATATTTTCACATACAGTATCTACATGTGTCAAACTCCCGAGCTTTTTATGTGGTCCTCTAGATTCTAGACTAAACACTAAGTGAGCTTAAATATTATGTTATTAATCAAATCAATGCCATTTTTATTTGTTTACTGCCAAATTCTACCAATCAGTCCCTCCAGTTTCTTGAGAATTGTTGTGGAAATTCAATCAAAATCAACAAATCCCCACACTTTATTGCACTGGTAATTGGGAGTTTATTGCAGAATTTTCTCAAAAATTGTCAAAGACTTTCTTACTTGTACTAAACGGCTGCCTCAGCCTTAGTTGATGTCAGATTATAGCCCGCGATCTATACAGCAAGTAATAAAAAGTCTCATTTACCGTTATAAATAAGCGCAAATATTTTCAAATTATTACCACAAACACAAAATCCTGGAGGGACTAAAAAGTTGTTCAATAATGTTATTTAATTTGAAGGATTCATTGATATTTTAACAGTTTGTGAACAGATTTTATCAACACATTCTGGCACAACCTTTAAGAGCATTCATGATTTTAATTTGGTCCAAAACAAAAATTTATTTGACTTCCCTGAACTACAATAAAACATTTGCTGATATAGATATTTTCTGACACAGGGAGGTAACTTAAGCATTTAGGTTTGTGTTTTTCTTGGTGTTGTAAACTAATATTAAAAACATTGTATTTAATTTGGGCCCCAACCTCTGGTTTCATTACTTATCATTAATGTTATGTTATCAATAAGATGGTTACATTGTAGGCATCAAAATAATCTATTCTCAACACACCCCAGACAATCTACAACAATTTACTTCCTGAAGGAAGAGTTTTTACCATCAAACAAAATAATGAACATAATTCATAAATTTTTAAATATTTGTTCATGGCAAAAAATTGAGGCATAAAACTTGAAATTAAGATTTGTAAATGCGAGGCTTTTGAAATGATACTGCGTTTGCAAATTGTATTGGTTTAGCTGTACATTGAAACCAGTTTCCAAAGGAGGAAACCGCTCCCTAATAAAAAGTTAATTTCCTGTTCTGCATCAATACGTAGAGAGAGACCGTACTAATGTGCAGCTCCACAGAGGGAACTAAATGAGGAGAAAATGCGAGTAATGCTGCTCCCTGTAGGGTATCGCTCAGAGAACTCACAAAACAAACAGATGCCTAATAAAGTCATTTGGATGCACGTTCGTTTATACATCTGAAAAAGTCAAGACGTTTCATCTTAAATTGGTAGTGTTATGTAAAACTGTCTTCTTTTTTTAGCTTTACATCATGTTATAATTGTATTCCCTGGAGAATACATAACATACCTCGAGTGTTGCTTTGATTCTTTAATGCGTGTTTGAGAGAAGTCCTTTAATCTCCCATGGCAACCAGTCTGTTCATGGAGCTGCAGTTCCCAGTGGACTCCCCACTCAGCTCCTCCAGACTAGCAGCAGCAATTAGCAAACACCGGTTGGACCTGTGCGTCAGAAAGATTTTAAGGAATCAAATTTCAAAGTCAAAGTTCCCTTAAAGTTATGTTTTATATGTTTATTGTTTTTGCTATTTTTCGTTCTCTGTATGGTGTCCTTGAGTGCCAGAAAGGCGCCTTTCAAATAAAATGTATTATTATTATTATTATTATATGTAATGCATTTTTATGATTAACTGAAAGTAACGTACTGTGTGCCTGGAAAATACATAATACCGCTCCTTTGAGACTGTTGCCATTTGGTGCTTCTTACTGGGATTACTACACATTTTAATAATGATAATTGGTTGGATGGATGGTTGGATGTATGGATGTGGACTGATAAACGTTGATCAAAAGCTGGAAAATTCAAATGAACTGGTGAATGGATGGACAGATTAAGCCGGAGATGATGGGCAAAGAGTCGAAAGAGTAGAAGAATAGAATAGAATAGAATTACTTTATTCATCCCAGCAGGGAAATTATTTTAGAAGGATGGATGATACACAAATACAAGGATTTATGGATGGACAGAGAGATTGGTGAATGTTGGACAAACAGTTAAATTGTTTTAGGGACAGAGAGACGAATTGATACACTGACAGATTGATGAACGGATGATGCACTTTGATGTATGAATGGTCAGATTGATGGTTAGATAGACAGATGAATGGCTGAATTTAGACCAATGTTTTTTTTTTAACCCAGCTCCTCAGATTCCTCTGTCCTACATGTTTTAGATCCATCTCTTCTCTAGAGCACCTGATTCAAAGCCTGTTAATCACCAAGTTGTTTAGGTCAGGTGTGTGGCGGGAGGGAAACACATAAAACAGGAACATTGTGTTGCTGTCTGTGTCTGAGTAAGCGGGGAGCTCTAAGAAGTGCCGTCCCTTTAAAAAACAACAACTTACGTTCTCAAACTGAAATCAAAAGTCTTTGAGTATCATAATTGAATGGACAGGTTGGAGCCTAATAAATAGTTCAGTCAAGTTGCAAATCTTTAATATTTGAAGTTGGTTCACCTTCAGACCTAACATGCTTCGCACTTTGATTAATTAGTGTCTCACTCTGTAACTGTCACCAGGCAAAAAGAAGAACCGCTTTTTGCTGTGTTACATCATTCTGTTCCAACACCCCTATAGGGCAGACGCCACACTCCTTAATATGCAGCAGATGCTCTTCCTGCCACGAGGATGATGCATTATATACTGATGCAACCGCGATCCAGACCTGGCAACCGGCTGTTTATTACCCTCTTGATTTGTGTGAAAAAGACGGTTCCTGATTTATTCATCCAGAGATAAAACATTAGCAGTACTATTGCCTCTTTGACTCTGAAATAAAACAAGCTAATTCGTTTGCTGTGCCGCCACCGTCGACGACGCTCATTGTTTTCGGAGGGTGGGAGAATTTGCTGTAATCTGAGAGCAACTTGAACCGGGTCGGACCCGCCGATGAAAGCAAGCAGAGTGGTGGACGGAGATATGGTAGCAATTCCAGTTGCTACAGTACAGTGTGTATGAATTATGAATTTGGCACTAGGGAACAGCGGTAGTGCAGATCATGCATAAATGCAAAAGCAAGCCGAGCTTCTGAGAGATTTTTTTTTAAGGGTTTTTTTTTTTGAGGGTTCGCTGAAGAACGGCCTCCTCTTGAGCCGGCACCCTTTCCATAAGCTACTTTTGTAGCAGACGAAGAAAGCTCATTCCAGTACGGAAATGTCTCTCTAGCAGAAGTTAGTCATCTGCAGTCTGACATTTTTTATTAAGAGAAGTATTTTCTGGGTGAAGGATTGGTACAGTACAGAACTTTTTCACAATTTGTCACATTACAGCCACAAATGTCAAAGTAATTCATTGAACTTATGTGAGAAAGTGGAACAAGGCAGTGTGTATTCGTTAAGATGCTATTGTGTGACAGATCCTTTTGCCCAGTTCAGCTTTGGTCAAGATTTGATGTAGATCATAAAATTTCAAGTCATGCACAGGATTCTCTGTTGAATTTAGGACTTTGAGTCATTCAGAGAACGTGCTTTGATCTACTGCAGCTCTGGCTCACTCATTTTTCTGCACCTAATATTTTGTGTATCCAGGGTTTCCCCCAGAAAACGTGCTAAGCGCTAGCCGTAGCGGTTGACAGGAAATTTGAAAATATCGCTAGGTAACTTTGTGGTAAAGACATTATTAACAAAACCCAAACACCAACTATGAAGTCTTAAAAATTACAAATGCAAAAGAAAATACATTAAAATATATTTTTTGCATTTCAGTTGTTTCGTCCTTATGAAAGTGTCCAATTTTTAAAATTATTTATCTGTGACTTGTAATAAATAAACAAACAAGGCTTAGCCTGGTGGCGGCACAAGTAGAGCCTGGAGGGCTGCCAGGCTTATAATATGCTGAGGGAAACCCTTGCATTTTTAAAAATTATTATTTAATTTTAGTTGTGTTTTTGTAAAAAAAAAAAACTAATTGTAAAGTGTGCATTGTTTACCTTCTACTTCACATTGATTCCGTACTTCATGTTTGTTTATTATGAAGTCCCAATAAAATAGATTAAGGTTTGAACTTGTAACATCATATTTTGAGTGAAACTTTTTTAGTGCTGTGTAATAACTGCAGCCAAATTTGAGATAAGGAAATTTTGCAAACTATTATAAATCTTTGCTCTGCAAGGCAAACTGGTTTAAACTTTCTCAGTGTCGGCTTTATTTTGTAATCACTTCTATTAAATTATGTTATTGTTCTTGATGTGCACTTTGGTGCAACGTGTTTGTTTTAAAATAATAAAAAAATAAAGTTGACATTGACAAACTAGATCATTAATAGCAGTTTCTTTTATTAAAAAAAAAATCTCTGAAGCATACCTGAAATTATTTTCACTATTTCAGACCGTGTGCCGTTCAGTGTCTGATCCATAACACTGTAATTCAGCGTATGATTCGGCTCTAATCCAGGCTAAAATGATCCCAGCAGTTAGTTCTATTACTTCAGTGTTGTGGAAAAATTAATGCCGAGATCTTGGATCAAAGTAAGCATAAGTTGATTTGCTCTTGTTTTGCAGTTGGAGCGACAAAATTATGGTCAGTTTATTTACCTTGATGCTCCATTCACACACTTGTTTAGTTTCTGTCTATTAATCTTTTTGGATTCTTTTTTCCCTTTACTGTCATTCCTTTCCCAGTTTGATCTTTCGAAATTTTACTTCAGTTGCTTCTTGGCTGTCTTTAATTTTTCTGAAAGTTAAAATAATTAAAAACATTTTTATTTCCTGACACACGACATACAAAACACCTCTGGAGGAATACCTCTGGAATTCCTCCAGCGGTAATTCCCGGTTGAAAAAAGTCAGACTTAAAGTAATTGTTTTTATGTGCACATTGTTTAAATCCTTAATGGGAATGAAAATAAATTAGCAGGGTTACGAACTGTGACTCTGGTGTCCTAACTCTCAGTTATAAACTGCGTAGAGACGAGGCTGTGAAGTTTAAATGAGTTTCCTCTGAAGGGTGTCTGGGTTCACAATGAGGCACACAATGAGGAGTGCCAGTATTCATCAGTTGTGTCAGAGAAAAGCCAATTGAAGTCGTTTGGACCTTTAATATATCGCAAGAGTGGAAAATCTCCCACTGGGAAAACCCAGGACCTGGTTCTATGTGCTATAGGAACCAAATCAAACAGATTCAGATGTCCAGCTACTTTAATAATTAAACTGACAGTCAAAGAGTCCAAAACCAAGTTGGAAACAGACAGCAGACCAAAAAGCGAATATAAGCAAAAGGGTAACAGGAGAATCTGACAAAGGAGTGAAATCGAATGGGAGGATGATTATGAGGCGGTGGTAGTCTAGTATACAGCAGGAAGCAGAAAAATCCCCAGATATTCATACTAATACTTGATCAAATTGTTACTGAACTCAAAACAAAGTGCACTGCAGAACAGGCTGTCAGCTGGGCCAGAAACTTAGAGATGAACCAATCAGAGATGCTGTGGTTGTGATTGGTTATGTGAAGCCCTGACCTTCTCATTTTAGCCAATTCACATTATTCTGTAAAAATTTATAAAAAAAAAAAAAAAAGAAAAATACATTTTTTTTATAAACTGAAAATTAAACTTGACTAAAATTTTTATAATAAAGTAATATAGCTGAAGTATGTTGTCTAATCTGATGTGTCAGAAAATTAAATGGTTAATTCATTCATTCAGGTTAACTGCACAGGAGCCTTTCAAAGATCAAACTTAATTTTTTTTATAAGGGCAGAGGTGATGTCACACTGTGTGAGAGATATCACCAACAGTCAATGTTGCACATCTATGCAGTTATACATAGGATGTCAAAGACAGAGTTGACTTTTTAAACTAATAATGCATTAGCAATTAGTGTGTTTAATGTATTCTCTGTGGCCTAAGTGTAAACCTATCTGTAAGATTTCAATAAGACTTAATAAAAAAAGCATATTTGCTGTAAAAGACTTAGTTTCTTATCTAAAACGCAAAATTTTGGATGGGTGGATGGATCGTTTTTGAGCTATTTGAACAACCCACTCTATTGTTTTTTTTTTATAAATAAATATTTTCTGTTGCATTTTTTTTTTCTTTTTTAGAAAACTCATCAAACAGAACACACACCGCTTCTAATTTCCAGCACGCAGCACGCGTGTGTGTGTTTCCACGGTCGTGTCTGAACTTATTTTTACTGCCATGAGTAGGTGGGTTGATAAAGAGCTACGAAACGGGGAAGACGTACACAGATGGAGCCTTACTGTATGTGGGCTGTGGTGTTGTTATGGCAGTGTGAGAGAGTTCAGCATTTCTTTAAAGGCTCCTAAGTAGTCCTCCTCTCTCCTCCCCTTCTCTCTCAGATCTGCTCTGCGTTTATTATCCTTTCCTCTCATCATTTTGCTTCTCTTGTCACCAACAGTTGTCTCTTTTATGTAAAATGATCAGCCATAATGTCTGGATGGGGATTGGGGTCTCTACGCAGCCGTTACGCTCCGTTGTTTATTTAGATGTTAAACGCAAGTTTATTTCTGCCAAATGAATTGCGATCGTTCTTTTTCCGCTGATTTTATTTGCGAATCTTAACAGCCTCTCTCTCTCTCTCTTTTTTTTCTTCTTATCAGAAGCTTCTCCCAAAGCCGAGAGACAAAATCGAGACAAATTCAATGGCTGGGATCTTTTGTGGCGACTCCGGGGGTGGGAGGGAGCTGGGGAGAAGGAACACAAAAGTATCAGTTGCACTAGCTCTGTAATTCAATTGCAGCTCTCACAAAGAGGAGGGAAAAAAAGGAGGTGAATTTTGCCCAGGGATCATTTCTCCCCACCCACCATCATCATCATCAGCTGAATAAGAACCTCTGGCCTGGTTCTGAAGATGTCATCATTAAGCTGCATTTCAAGCCAGCTATTTGATCCTCGTTTCTTTATCTGATCTTCCTTTGTGATCTATTTTTTAGAACAGCCCTATGAAATAGTTAGATGGAGTTTCATACTCTTTTAATCTAACCTGAAACTGCCTCTTCAACATCCCTTCCGCCTCCTCTGGAGGAGTCCATCAGCTCCCAGTTGTCTGAGATGAGAAGGAGATCAGAGGAGTAGGAGAAGGAGAGAGAAGGCCCTGGCTAATGCTGTTTGCTGTTGGACTCGGCTGATGACTCTCAGTGCGCATTCAAACCAACCCTGTTCAGTCCACTTTAATCGAATTCTAGTTCGTTTGCCTAGAAAGTCTGATTCGTTTAGGGAGTTGTGAATGAACTCAATTGAACTCTGATCCACCGAAACAGCCAGGTCTCGGTTTGGTTGAAGTGAACTTTGGCAAAATTGGATGCAAGAGGATCGGAAGCTACTCCAAAAGCAGGAAACGAACTGTAATGCAGGGCATTCTGGGTAAATATAACCAAAGCAAATGCACAAGTCTAGGCCTAGCAACAGAAATGGCTCTTGGTCTTTTACCAAAGACGAAAGAGAAATTATATAACCGCTAAAATCTGACACCACTCCATTTTCGTTTACATTGTCAGTTATGGTGTTGACACATCATGGTTGTGACGAGCAACTTAGGAATGAAACAAGAGAAAGAACTAAAGACTAACATAAGATAACCAGAGCTGCTTAGCTCTTTTAGCAAAGGAAGAGAAAGGAAGAGGTTATGGGGTCCTCAGAAGTTCTGATGCCCCCCAATAATGCCTGATTTTTTTTTACATTCTTTTTATGTCTGACGGTGTCGACAAAAACTTGGGACAAATTTCAATGGAGTAGGAAAATATATAAAAATGATTTTTAATTCAATTTATTGATACTTTTATAATTATGTATTTGAATACTTATACTTAATTGTCATAGTATATTATCTTAGTATTCCTTTATTTGTTTTAAACTATTATAATGTATTGAGTTTTGCTCCAGGACAAGGGATTTTAAAGACACCATCCAACCTACTACAATGTTTAAAATAAAGAATATTCAGCAAACACCAGGAAAACATACATACATTGTTGTGCTCACATGGCCCAGGTTAATTTAGTCAGATAATTAAAAAAATATATTTTATTCAAATTTTGTGCTTTATCCATAGGACCTGTTTTGTCCCTCTTCTCAAGAGTTACTGATGTTATAACTTTGGTTCCCAATCGAACCGAGTCTACCGGACTATCAGGTGTGAAATCATCCCTAATGAAGGTTTCGGAGGCTCACACTGGCGCCAGGACGAATGAATGACTGGGAATGAGATATAGCATCTCCGAGCGTTTAGCTTTCGTTAAAGAGGAGCAGATATGTGAGATGCATGTTTGCATGCTGCTCTGATCTCTTCTCGGAGGGGAAACGGTGGGCAGTGATGGGCACGTGTCCGTGGGCAGACTCCACTCAGCACTACCAGATGGACGCTTGATCACTTGTCATACAGTTTTGGATGAACCTATTAAGGCAGCTTGCAGCTCTCATCATCATTGCTGTCATCATTACTGAATCACAAACTGACCCTTCATGACGATGTGATGTGTTTGGGCTTCTCCCTGAACTACAGCAATTAAAAAAAAAAAAAAAACAATTTTAGTCTCATAAATGGTCTACATAGTTTCCAAAATGTGACTTTAAGAATAGATATTAGAGGAACTGATGGGAAAGAGCTTTATGCCCACTTAGAGAGAAAAATGTAGAGTTTTTGAAGTGATATTCTGTGAGGTTGTGATCATTGATAGCTCCCTTATCTGCAGTATCTCATAATGTGTTTGTAGAAAACATAAGAAATCATCAGAGGGGTGAAAGTCCAACATCTGTAGAGGCGTGAATCTCTCATTAGCTGCTTAATGCAGCTCAGCCTGAATAGGGTTATATTTGTGGAAGACAGCACCATGTACTGTAGGTTTATTTCAATAACTTACACAAGAATAAACTTTTAATTCAACTCCAAAGTGAAACTCATATGTTAGTTTCAGTATGCACAGTTATACATTTCAAGAGATTCCTGGTGTAAATTTAGCTGCTTAAGCCTCACAGCGAATGAAAAGCCAAAATTTAATTTCTTACAAAATTGTTCTACTTGCATAGAACAAATACAGAAAGGATTTTCAATAAAGAAATCCCAGAATACCACCTCTACTGGGTTGAGGTCAGGGGAGTTTGCTGGCCAGTCAAGCACAGTGACATACTGGTCAGTAAACCAGATAGCAAAGTCCTGTTGGGAAATAAAATCTACATCTCTGCTACACTAACTTTGGACTTGATGAAACAGCGGCGGATAAAATGGTTCCCTAAATCATTGATAAGGTTGCGTTCACACTGCAGCCTGAAGTGACCCAATTTCACTTTTTTTTTTTTTGCCTTACTGCGACCTGTATCTGATCTTCTCATGACAGTCTGAACAACATAGGTCGGATTTTTTTCGAATGCGATACAGACCAGTTGAATGTCTGATACGTACCAAATCGTTTCAAATGTGACCTAACGTCCAGGTTGCGTTCATCCGACCTGAACGTCACTGATACTCAGTGACGTTTTGTGTCCTGATACTCGCAAGCGGGAAGAAAAACAACAACCATGACGGACTATAATGAGGATTAAGTTGTTAATATGTTGGCTGCAGTCGGACAACAACTTCAAATGTGTAAACTATGCTCCACCGTTAGCATTCATGTTTATTTCCACAAACACTGAGCACTTCTTCTTTTTTTATGGCTGTTGGCAAAACACTAAGTGTGACATTGTTGCACACTTTCAGGTCATTTGCTGTTCACACTAGAGAACATATACAGGTCTCGTATATTTGGATGTGTGAACGACTACTGCAAAAAAATTTGATTTGACAAAAAATTGGAATTGGGTCACTTCAGGCTGCAGTGTGAACGCAGCCTAAATGTTGCAGCATCTCACCTCGACTACCTTGAATTCTGTGTCGCCTCACCAAGATTTTTGGACCTTCATTTTGAAATTAAAATAAAACATTTAATTTAATCTATAAAGAAGCATTTGGACCACTGAAGAAGAGTTTAATCCTCCTTTGCTCAGTTAAGTTTCTCTGGTTTAGGAGTGGTATAACACAAGAAATGCCACAGTTTTTATCGATGCTTTGGTCGCATCTGTCTGGTGGCTCTTGAAGTTCTGAGTCCAGCCTCAGTCCCCCAAATTCTTGAATGGTCATTGCTTCACAAACCTGGTAAAGCTGTGGTCATCATTGCTGTGTGTGTGCTTTCTTTCTTCTACAGTTTTTCCTTTCAATCAACTTTCCATTAGATACAACAATTCGTGCATAGCTACTTTCTTTGGCGATGACCTTTTGTGGCTTACCATCCTTGGCAGTAGCAGTGCTGAATATAACATTTCTGTATGATAACTGTATAACCATTTAACTGTATTTTTAGTTTTAATGAGTGGTTTTACTTTTTAAAACAGCTATTTAAAACTACCTGGCAGATAAAAAGAAACATCACTACAATTACAAGAGTCGTCTCCGTCTTTTTCTCATGCAGAACAACTATTTGGATCTTTTCTGATAAATAGTGACAACCTGCTTGCTGTAGCTATGCACAATGCCACCTGCTATGAAACAAAAAAACTTACACATTTGAAACCTTCTTACGGAAATGATCTTAATGAATAGTTTCTACAAACAATCATTTCAATGAGTCTGTTTCATATTTGCTTCACAAATGTAAGCAAATGTGCTCGTCTGCTGCTGGGGTGTATTTTTTTTCAAACAGCCACATTACAATGGGGCACATTTGCATAACGCCTCCCTCGTCGCACGTTTGACGCACCTAAAACTGACCAATCAGAGCAGCCTGGGCTTCATCGGGGCGTTGGACAAACATCAGAGAAATAAAGTAGAATGTGACAAGAGAGATGCTGTGATGTGGTAAAAACATTTTGTTCTTCCAATATAAAAATGAATGTAATTTAATATAAGAATCAACATTAAAATTCAATCTAAGTGGAATTTAAGATTACTGTACATTTAGCTGTTCTGCAAAGGCATCAGACCTGAGTCAAGAAATCTGGTAAAGAGACACTGTAAAGACCTGCAGTAACTGCAGCAGGTGGATGTGTAAGTATCGACTTAGAGATGTTGAAAACAAACGCTTGTCACACTTTTTAGAATTTTTATTTGTAAGAGAACATGAAGACCACATATTTTGTTTCAGTTCACTACACATTTATGCTTTACTTTGTGTTGGTTTGTTATGAAAATGCCAATGAAATACATTGCATGTTTGTAGTGTAACGTAACAGATTATGGAAAGGTTTAACTCAGTCTGTCCTCTGACCAAAAAAAGAAAAACAAATCTCAATAGATGGGGATTTTTTTTTCTCTGAGCATCGCCTAAAATAGAGGTTTTCCTTCGAGTCCTAATCTCCTCTTCCTCCTCTCCTCCTCATGAGTCACTGTCTATCCACACTTTACCTGAGGGGTTTTTCCATGCAGCCGACTGTCCTCCGGGATCACACCAGCACGCATCTGCTTCTCCATCCAGCATCGCAGCCCATCTGAAACTAAAGCTGCGGTTTATGTTTTTCTCCGGCAGTTTGGGGGAAGCGGAGCCCTACTGAAGTTTTTTTTTTTTTTTTTGGCAAGCTTCAAGTTTACCTCAGGCAGTTTATATTTGCGGGCCGTTGTTCGTGGCATGGGCTGATTTACAGTCGAACTCTGTGGGTGTTTTTAAAAAGGTAAATAAAACAAAAAAAAGCAGGGATATGGTGTTGGTGTTTCCTTCCAGCTGCCTCGCTTGAATTTTTCTCCAAGTGTTTTAGCCCCATTTTCTGGGCTGTTTGTGTGAAAACATTTCGGCTGCAATTTTTCACCCTTATGTGTGATGGATGAGAATCCTGCAGGTCGCTGTGCATCTTTTCTGCCTCCTTGTTACCTAAGTTGCCTGCATTGTGCACTGAAGAGGAGGAGAGGATACGAACAAACTCGTAAATAGTTGGTCCTGATTAAAGCTAGTGTTGTATTCAGGCTCTCTGGTGGCTTTTAGGACTTGTTGAGAGTGACAGGTCACAGTGCACCGTTGGCTCATTTATAAAGCAAACAACTATTTGGGTTTATGAATCACCCCGGAGCCCAGAGGTGAGGTCCTGCTGGTCTCCAGGTGGTGGAGCAGGTGCTGGTTAGTGACCTGGCAGTGAGGCAGCTGCACCTGAAACCGGGCCAGAGACACTGCAGCACTGTGAGCCGGATCGGATCAACCGCCTGAAAATGTGCCGAGCTCCCACACTCCCAGCCTCTACGATAATAATAATAACTGTATTTACGATGCACTTTCAAACAAAGTGGTTAACAATTACAAGGAGATTGAAAGAACAACAATTAAACAGTGCAGCTTAACAACAGATGAAACACGGTAGAAAAGCAGCAAAATCAATAGGTATAAAATCAAAGCCACATATGACAAAGTGAACGGGTGGGACTTTAACTTAGATTTAAAAATCTCCACACAACATTCGGTAACACTTTGTTTGACGGGTTGTGAATAAGGCTGTCATGACACCGTCATAAACATGACATACACTGTATGTTTGTAGTGTAACGTTACAGATTATGGAAAGGTTTAACTCAGTCTGTCCTCTGACCAAAAAAAGAAAAAAAGATCTCAATAGATGGGTCATGAACCTGTCATGGACATGAGTAAGTCTTCATGAATATTTATGATTGTTGTCATAAAGTGTCATTCGGTAAATCGTGACACTTTCAATACAAAGTTGACATTATCCAAAATGTCTTTGTTATGACAACTTGACATTAATCAAGAAATCATAATCTGACATAAATTTGTTATAAAAGTATTACTGATTAAACTTTAGCTTTAATAACATAAAGCTACATAATTTTTAAAGTTGCAATTGGTTTTATTTAGGGGTATTATTGTAAAGGGAGGTAAATATAACACATCTGTCTTTTCACTAAAGCTTGTGATAAAATGTGAACAACCTAAAGGGGTGTGAATACTTTTGTAAGGCGCTACGAAGTCGACTAGACTGCAGCTTGAGCCAGAGCCGAAGTGCCGGGTTAGTGTTATGTTACTCCGGCCTGAGAAAACTTCCCGTTCCGAATTACGATCCAAATCAAACATTCCCCATCGTCACGCTAGGGAACAGTCGAAACAAAGTGAAAGCATGAAAGCGTTCAGCTGTTTAATGGCATCTCAAGCATGTGAAGTATCTGACTCCGAGTCCGGTTTGTTTTTCCAACCTGATACCAAAGACTCAGCGCCACATTAAAGCATTGCTTTGCAGCAGCGAGTTTCCTCCGTGGCTCCATGCTAAACACAACACTGGTACCGAGGGGCTTACTGAGGTTCAGAGTGCTGATCAGCAGAAGATTTGCAGAAGGTTTTTGTTTTTATAGAAGCAGTAGTGACACTGTTCCAAGCTCTGCAGACTTTGTGTGGGATGGAGGAAGCATTTAGGTGTAAGAGTGACACTTAGAGACTAAAACAGCCACCGTGAGTGAACTTTGTGCTAAACGTTAGATTCATACCACAGCTTGGCTTTTAAACATAGCAGAAATATGTTTTGTTTCTTCTTTTTTGGTCAGAAAAATGGTGCAGAAACTCATAAATCAGCCCCCCGGAGCACATGTTTTGCATTATTTAAGCACTGAATTGTTAATTATTAATTTCAGTGTTATGCTTTGATAAAATTCCTCACATCTCTAGAGCACTGCATCTGGACTTTAAAGCTGCCATGCGCAATTAGAAAATCAAGTGGAGTCTGACGCAAAGTTTTGCAAAGTTCCAGCAGGATGCTGCTTCAAGCGGCTCTTTCAGCTCAGAGTGGAGGGGAAATCTCAAAGTTCATGCTTGCAATCAGTGAACTTACTCGTGTAAGAACGCGCAAACAGCTTGTCTAACTTTTAATAAGTAGAAACGTAATTTTGAATATTTATTTGTTGCACATACGCTGGGGGGGGGATTAGGGTTTGGGTTTGCTTATATTTTCTTATAGTTTCTTAGTTTCTATTCTTTGATTAGATCAGCTTTGTTTCTGTTTCACCTTAGTTCAGTTTTTAGTTACTTTAGTTTTATTATACTCCTTATGTGTTGTTATTTGTTAATGCTAGATTTATTCTCCTAGTTACCCAGTTTGTCCTCTGTACCATTTTCTTTCTCTCCCCTCTCACTTGCAACCCGTCTCTAACCAGCCATCTGTTCCTTGTTGAAGTCGTCAAGCTCCCCAGTATATAAATAAGTCATTCTCAATCACTCCTTGCTGGTTCCTCCTGTTTAATCCCATTGCTTCCCTGTTCACTCTGCTGGCTGTTTGTTTCCTGGTTCCCTGTGATTTTTTGTAAGGTTTTTGTTTATCCTCTTTATTTAACTTTCATCGCCTCTCGCTACCACTGCCTCTCTGCACCTGTGTCCACTTCAACACACCAAGGCAATTATATCTAAAACTTTAACACATAATTTAGCTGATTTCTTTGTCATAACTATAGGGAACAGAATTCAAAATATGTATGATATATTTCTAGCCAGACAGACAATTATTTATATTAGGAACATTTTTTTTTTTAGCTGTGTTTATCATCATTGATGTTACCGTGGTTTGCGTCACTAACTCCAGACTTTGCTTTGCAGTCAGCCCCACCTCGAGGTTGGCTGGCAATATTTTCAAATCCAGAAAGCTCATTTACAGACAGAAGTTCAAAGCTCGTTGCAGAAAAGTGCCAAGCCTTCCAGTCAACTACTGAAGTCTCACCCTGTTTAAAAGCTTTAATGAACAGCAAACATTCCTCATTAGAGAATAGTCCTCTTTTTAATAGCTTTTTACATATTTAGGGCTGCTGCTGGCTTTACGTTTAAACACCTCACTCATACTGAAAGTTGTTAGCTTTGAGTCTTCCTTCACACTGAGAGTAGTCGTTAAAAAAACTTGTTAACACTACAGCTTTATGCTGAGAATGTTGCCTCTTCATTTTGTGCATTTTCAACTTCATTTGATACGAAAAGAAGTCACTATCCTGGGACGTTTTGCACCAACAGTGAAGAGAAGTGTGAACCTTCTTTGACTTCTGATTTAACGTTTTGGTTTTGTTTGGCTTGGGGAGCCAACAAACTCAAACTATAATTCCACAATCAGGAATTATAGGGACTAATAAAAACTTGTCCTAAACAATATACAATGAAATCAAATTTTATGAAATCCTTCCAGTGCGTACACAAAGTTCTTGAGGACTTCATGTTTTTTTTTATATCCATAACTCATCAAAGCCACTTAAGAGAGTTGTTCACTTACCTAAAAATGATCATATTTTTTGCATCATAGTTTTTTTGCTGGCCACCCACCAAAAATAATAAATTTTCTGGTCAACAGCCAATAACTCAATGCCTCTGTATTTAAATCTGACGAATATCAACCTCACTCTTTGAGCGGCTATTATGCTGCCTCACCTCTGAGTTACTGTGATGAAAAACCATAATTTTCTTTGTTACTTTTGTGATAAATGTTACAGGCTGAAGAACTCGGGTTTGTTGACCTCTTGACCTTCCTACCCTTCTTGGTTGAATGAACACACTGAATGACAAGCTGAGAAATGCAGTAATCCTTTAATGCTCAACGTATCAATTATGTTTCCGAGATTGTAACGACTGTTTAAGCTCTCCGATAGCTAGCATAAAGCAGGAAGATAACAGGCTAAATTTAAACTACTAAAAATGATGTTCAACATGAGCAAAAATGCTTCTAGGTCGACATTTTCTATCAGACTCACACAAGCATACATACATAAAAGAAATCCTTCCAGTGCGTACATGTGTTTGCATGCTAACATTAGGGGTGGCTCGTTGAGCAAGTGTGGCAATGTCCTACTAAGTGCTCCTGAATGTCAATTCCTATCTACAGCCTGTCCCTGAGGCATAAATGGACACTCCATCCACTTGTCAGGTGATAAATCTGCTCTCCGCTCCTCTCATTTGTCTCCTCTCCATCTCGCATTCAGCCTGTACACACACGGCTCCGTCAGCCATTCAAAGGGCCATCACACACGTACCCGCACTTCTCCAAATGAGGCTCCGTCTCCCAGTCACCTCCCCGCGAAGATCAATGAGGATGATGATGCATAATTCAGGTCATTAATTTAGAGACCTGAGCGGTCTCGCTTTCATGTATTAGCGCTTTGAGTGAAAGGGTTGGATAAAGTTACATAACATTGGGATAAAGTGGAGAAAAGTACGGATAAAATTGGCAGTCTGATGAAATCTTGACTGATTTCCTTGTGTGTGTTATGGCTGGAGAAGAAATGTTCTGGGAAGTAGCACTGTGGTCCTAATGGGCTCCTGCGGGCAGAATGTGTGAAGGCGGGTTACTTTTAAGATCTCGCGCTTCTGAATGCTGATGAGTGATGTGGGTTGCCGAGGCAAGCGCGCAGAGGGAGAGACAGCAGCCGGGTGCAGATGTCATACCTGAACATGTTTGCCACAGGTCCGTCCCACCCTTCTGCTCGCTCTCTTTCACACACACACACACACACACATACACGCACGCACAAAAACAGCCGTCCGGCAATATGGCAAACTCATCACGTCTGCTTATCAGCGGATCTGCAGGGCTCTCGTTTCACCTCTTGTCCCCCATAAAAGGCGAGTCGTTCAATTGTAAAGTGGAGGAGTTACAGTGAAGGGCTGGCGCTGAGCATTAAAGCTCTCCTCTCTCCACCTGGCACTTTGGAAAAAGCAGAAACCATTTTCCACAGCCGAGTGCCGGAGCATTTAGTCTTTCAGGCCAGGCATAGAGGGGGAAAGTGTGTTTAATGAGACATGCCTTGCTATCTCCATCTTGTAACTCCCAATTGAGGAGACAATGAAATTTCATTGGCCTGTACAATGTAATCCCTGACTTCCTTAGTGTAATTGGAAATCAAACAATCCCTTTCAGTGTCCCTTTATTGCTCAAAGCAGCCGAATGGACGTTTTATACACAAGATCTGAAGCATTCACATCCTGTTGGATCTGTAGTTACTATTATCGTGCCTGGAAAAAAAAAAATCTGTTTTAAGGGGTTTATTGCACTGAAAAAGTCATTAAAAATGTACAAATCTCGTAGACCTGACTGTGAGGTATTTCTGACGTAACTTCCAGAAGCATTTTAACGACAAACTGATGGATTTAATTGTACAGACTTGATATTGGTCATATTAAATTGGGAATACTACACCATGTTTACACAGCTGAACTGATCTACAGAGTTCAGCAAGTTAATCAACTTTTTTTAATTTCCATACATGCAAATGCGTTTGGAACGCCTACCATATTCAGAATCTAAACATAAAGAAATATTATCTCTCTATAGAAAGTGAATTTACTGTATGAATATAAGAGTAAAAATCCATTTGACTGGGCAGACCACTATGTAGTATTAATCTTGTTGGTCTGTAACCAAGAAGCTTGACACTACAGAGAGAGATATCGATATTGGGGACTCTTATTCTGAAGTAACAAAGGAAGAAGTTATTGACTCGCCCCAGTTTGTTGAGTAATAAAAACTGTTGTTTCAGTTATGAAATCATTAAAGAATCCTCCAAACTTTTAAGTCATTTATGTGGCAGTGGTTTGGATACCCACTGCCACATAAATTAAGTCAATGATTTGTAATCAGTCAATCAATCAATCAAATTTTATTTGTATAGCACATTTCAGCAGCAAGGCATTTCAAAATGCTTTACATCATATCAAACACAGAAACACAAAGCAACATAGAATCAACAATCAAAACACGACATTAAGTCAGGTTCCATCAATAAATTTATAATTGATTATGTTTCAAATACAATCCTAAACAGGTGGGTTTTTAGTCGAGTTTGCATCCATAGAAGGTTTACCTGTTACACTCCTACTGTGTTATATGGAACAAAATACCTATTGCTATTTTATTCCCACTCACGCTCACAATCACACAGTTTAAAACGATGTAGACGGCATGTTAATGGGCTTCTGGCACAAGGCTTTGTACACCTCTTCCATGGAATTTCGAGCAGGGACTCCGCCGTCCCTCACGGATTTTTGTGCAATTCTACGGTACCTGTTAGTGTCTAGAATTTACAGGGTTTCTGTTACACGCAGTGACCCTTAGTCACTCTTCCAGCACGGGGCTCCGTACACCTCTTTCGAGCTTCACCATATAGAGAATCACAGTCATCATCACAATATTGCAAAGCACTGCTTAGTAATAGTTGGTAGAATCGTATGTATTGATTCATTCATGCCAGTAATGTATTTGGCCGACTGGATGGGCTTTACACTGACCTTGATGCTCAGCCTCGATTTATATTTGTGGCCAGGATGCTAAAGCTAATAGAAAAATTGTGATAAAAGGAAAGAAAGAAAATGTGACTAGACTAATCAGTATTGTCATCAAGTTTTTGCAAAAGTATTACAATTACTTTTTCCTGAAATCATTACATCTTAATTTGTAAGAACAATGAGCATACTGTGCACAACCGGCTAACAGCTAGCTGCCAACAGCTTTAATTAAATCTCTCTAATTTTTTAGCTCTGGACTGCATTTGACTGTCTAGTTAAAGATCTGAAATAGTAAGACTGGAATCTGAAATGGATTTTGTTCTTGGGAAAATGAGAAATGTGGGCTGTAAGTTTTCCCATACATGTTGTGAAAACCTCGTCTCATCAACCCAATATTGCGTATCTCTCTGAGCTGGATGTATCGTCACACCCCTGCTATTCATTTTTTTTTAGTACCGCCTGTGGAATAATGGCTCACAGAGGCCTACTAAAATGTTCGAATAAAACGTTCCAACATCCAGTCCATTCTCGCCATCATATATAAAAAGCTTTTATACACGTCTCTTAAACACAACAGGAATTCAGTCACTTTGAATCAAGTGTGAACATTTTGAGTTTTCTGCTCAGATGATTCTGGAAATCACATCGGTTTGAGACTTTGGTCCATCAATCTACTGTTTGTGTTGTTAACTTGTGAAGCTGTTTTGGTCGGCCCAATGGGATAAACAGGAACTTGGTATTAAAATGGGTTTGATAACAAATAGTAAATTTATTGGGTAAACATGTAAAGTGGTGTCTTTCAGATTCAACATTTTAAAGTTATTCTTAATTTCTTTTTGTTGTTTTTGTTGTCGGAGACTCAGCAGACGCCTCAGTTGCAATTAATGACACCAAATTAAAAACACCGCTCTCCGTTTTGATGTCCTTTACATGTTTTACAGTACTGACTAGCTCAGGTACAATAATGGTGATAAAAAACAATAGCATGTATTTGACTGAATCTCTATCTAAAGAAGTTTGAAGAGCTTGAAATAACTGCTTCTATGATGCAGCTTAGAATCATATTACAATCTATAAATTTGCTTTACATCTCTTCCATTATCATATTAGATGAAATGAATAAGCGCTTTCTCATTTTGTTTACCGTCTCCTCATTCGCTTAATGATAAACTCTCCACTGAACAGCTGAGCATGCAGCAGTTATCTTCTTAGACTGTTAATCACAACCTTGCAATGAAATAAACCTTCACCAATCCAGTGAATGATAAGTAATTTGGCTATATTTATTCTACGAATCTGGCTTTGTAAATTATTACAAGGTCATAAACGACAGGTACTTTAAGTTACTCTCAGAGGACTGATTTCCAATGTATGTTTTCAGAGTAAGTGAAAGAAAAGAAGACATGCTGGATTTCCCCCGTTTCTCCACTCTTCTCTTTTGCTCTGGCCGTTGCAGTGGCTCAGCCAGTTATTCACACATAATTACAATCTATTTAGAAAAAGACCACTGCTGTTAGGAGCCCATTTTCTACTAAATTAACTTGCGCTCAGAACAACAAGTGCATCTGAGGGGGGAGAGAAAGGGGCTCCTAAATCCTGCTGTCTGGTCTGATAAAGTTGAAGTCGTTATGATTATCTGGATTTTCCCCCCGCCTTATCCGCCCAATCACACTCAGTCACAGTTTTGGAAATTGATGGATCGGGGCCTTATTAATTAAAATTCTTGCTGTTTTTTTTTTTTCGTGTGTGTTGTTGTTTTTGTTAAAGTAGCTGTGCGTTGTGCTCTGATGGTCTTTATTAGTCTTGGGTTGTGTTTAAATGGCACGGAAAATGTCAAGTGTATAAATCTGTTACTGGGAGTAGATAATTAAGTGGGTGAAAAATGGAGAAGATAAACAAACAACATATTTATATTCATCTAAAAATGTCCAGAACTGTTTAAAATGCTGTGTTTTTGTGCTAAAAGTTGCACTCAAACTCAATTCAGCCAACTGCATCACTTTTTTCGATAAGTTGCACCTTATATAATGAAGGATGACTGTCTTCCTCTCTCAACCTTTGCTCTGCTCTATGAGACATGATGTGCCTCTAATGTGTTACTGCGAATTGCGAACAGCAGGGTGGGAGGTAGCTGTACTCTTTGAGCCCACAAGGCATGCAAAGATCAAGCAGTGGAGAGAAAGGAGACATTCTTCTGCATACATGAATATCATTTTAGCAAGACAGAACAAAACCTCAGAGATTTATGGCTAATCTCCATCTTTAGGTGCCTCTACTTTGTCTTCCTGTTGTCAAACGTACAAACACGATAAAAATAGCTGGATGGTGTTTAGAGTACTGTCTTAAGGTAGTCATGTTTAGTATTTACTTCTTAAATAACTTGACTTCCTGTTTTTGGGGAGAGAGACGTTAGCGCTGATTGCTAAAGGAGGTTTGTTTCCAGTTCTCTGTCACAGTCAGTATTGCTTCTGGCAGCATATAAACAGACATCATTTGTGACTTTTCTACACTGCATTCTCACAAAACCATGAATGTGAACAGCTGCAAACCCTACATTAAATTTATATGAAGTTACTGGGTGAAGAAGGCTCAAAGTTAGCTAGTTTCAATGTGCTGTTTAAGTCAAGAGGAAGCACAGAGATGAAAAACGACAATGTTTATTTAAAAGGAACTGCACTTACAACATCATGTTTGTTGTTCATTAGCGCCGAGTGTGAGAAATGTGAACAACATTAAGGCTTTTTACAGCAAAATTTATCTGTTTTATCCGTTTTAGTGTTCATCCGCTGTCTGATGTGGATAAATGAAAATGTTGGGAGATATTTAGACTTCTTAGTTTTCAGATAACGATCCAAATTTTCTTGGAATACACATGGAAAAATCTATTTTAATCATGCTAGGCATGCTAATGGCTAATCCACGATGCTAAACTCCATAATCATTTTGTCTTTGGGTTAAAATATTAGTAAAACTGTTTTACACAAACTGCTTCTGTGGTTTGATGTTTCCTCTGGTCCCTGTTTAAATAAATAATGGTTTTTAATGCTTTTTTTATATTGTGATGTTGATCTTCAAGGGGAAATAGAATTTTATAGAAAAGTTTTTGACTAAACATTTTTTTAAATCTGGAATTTGAAAATCTCCCAAAAAAGTTTGATATTTACATCTTTAACAATTTGTTTCCACAATTTAAAAAAAAAGTTTTAATAATATCATTCATCTTCACAGCAAGAAAATGATTCTTATTTTTCTTTTATGGGCAATAAATTACCTACTTTAAGGTCTGTTCACTTTTATTACTGAGAATTATGACAATATTTTTTAAGATTTAGTGGCTGTAAAGCAGTGCAGTCCAAACTTTTTGCCATTAAGCCAAAATTCTCAAGTTGAAATCATTTGCAGACCTTACAGAATATACTCCTTTCTAAAAATGCAAAAAATAAAATTCTTGGCAGTGCCATTTTTAAAAATTATTTTATTTAAACAAACAAAATAGCTAGTTCTATAAATTATTTTAGATGTAAAGCATCAAAAGGATCAGACATCTTTTTAAAGATGATTGTTCACTTTCATTTTATTGATTGTGGTTGATTTGCAAAAGCAATAAAAAGGGAAAAACATCCAAGGTGTTGAATACTTTTTATAGGTACTGTATATGTTCTCAAACGTTATTGTCAGAACTCAGTTGATAGTAGAGTATTTCAGTTTCTGAAATCAACTTTCAGGAAATCCTAGCCTGCGTTTGACGGTGACAACCTCCTATTATGTATCTGAGTCTGAACTGATGCTTGACAGGTACACTCTGCTCTGCATAAAGCTTCTAAAAACCCCTTATGTCACAATGTTCCCTTTAAAATCACATTCCAGCATGTTGTTTGGATGTTCTCACAAAACTTTTCAAACTTGTTCAGCGTCATTTGTGTGAAGGGTCTCTCTGTTCAGCTAATTTTCCAAATGGGCTTGGCTGAACAGAGAAGTTCGTCTCATATCTGCGTGTGTTTTATCCGTGTTCTCAGGAAGCACAAAGAAAACCTGCTGCTGGAGGAACAAGAAGGAATCACCGGGCTTTGTAATGAAGGCATAAAATATAAATTAAATTAAACCTTTATTGGTTCTCGAAATGATATGCAATAAAACGACTTGCTGAGTATCTCTCTTTCCGCTTGCTGTCCTCTCTTACTAATTGTTCCGGTCAAGGTGCCCCAGGGCAAGGCACTCAGCTCCTCGCTGTCAGTGAGCTCCTGTGCAACGCGGGTAAGCGCTCTGTTTACGTGTTTGGGATGATGAACGCACCTATTTATCAACCTGTAACAAATGAAGGTCAAAAACGTAATCATCATCGTTGCTGCCAGCATCCCACCAGTTCTTTATTTTCATATTTCCGTCTTTCTCCCAGCCACCCAGAGCAAGCTAATTAAATCTGTCAGCCGAGGAAATCGCTCAGCTTCCCTCCCCTCCCTTCGTTCACGTCAGTCAGATCACAGACACACGTAATGACTCGTATTTTAGGCCTGTTATTCCCCTGTGCATGTTAGACATTTCCCTCCAATCTCCCCCACCGGCGTTGCTTTGCTAATCACCTGTTTTCATACAATGTTATGAAAATTATTATTTTTTTAAGGTTTTTTTTGGCTCCAGTGGCCTGTATTTCAAAGTGCTAAGACAGGAAAGTAGGTAAAGAGAGAGAGGGAAGACATGCGGCAAAGGTCACCAAACCGGGAATTGAACCTGCGA
Organism: Xiphophorus maculatus; assembly: GCF_002775205.1. Taxonomy (NCBI): domain Eukaryota; kingdom Metazoa; phylum Chordata; class Actinopteri; order Cyprinodontiformes; family Poeciliidae; genus Xiphophorus; species Xiphophorus maculatus. Next base: position 24,549,732 of record NC_036453.1, on the reverse strand, counting down.
CGGCCACGTCGAGGACTATGTGGGTTGTGCTCAACTCCTGCGCCACCGCAGCACCGTCCGACATCGGTGTCTTTTAACCTTTGTGGATACTCCTTTGAGATGGACGAGTGCTTGAAATCAGACAGAAAAAAGGAAACAATACGATTAAATACTGACCCAAAAAGCATAGAAATAAAAGTATTGAACACCCACAAGCTTCATTTTATTTAAATGAGTTCTTGGACCAACGCAAAGTAGAGCAGAGTTTTGAAGTGGAAGGAAAATGATACTGTATGCGACATGTCGAACTCAAGGCTCACTGTAGCAATAAAGACTTTAGAGGGCCCCATAAATAGATAATGCTGTGTGCTTAAATCTTATTTTTTTTCAGTCAAATCAAATTACATCAATGTGAAAAGATGTTGAAAATTATTTAATTTTAAGAAGTACTTATTGATTACAAAGGAAGGTAATGATATTTTAACACAGGGGTCTCAAACTCCAGTCCTCGAGGGCCGCAGTCCTGCAACCTTTAGATGTGCCTCTGCTGCACCACAGCTGAACAGAATAATTAGGTCATTAAGGCTCTGGAAAACTGATCTACACAAGGAGGAGGTAATTAAACCATTTCATTCCAGTGTTTTGTACCTGTGGCACATCTAAAAACTGCAGCACTGCGGCCATCGAGGCCTGGAGTTTGAGACCCCTGTTTTAACAGTTTAATAGTTTTATTAATACATTATGCTTCATTGAGGACAAGGCAAGGCACTGTAAGTCTAAAACTGTGGCTTACGGGAAACTTTTAAATAAATAAATCTGGAATACGTGTATCCAATTGGTACTTAAGCTTCTGGCATGTGTGTGTGTGTTTGTGTGTGATTAAGCGAAAGTGCAATGAACAGGAACAGGCAGCTCTCCTTTGGTGTTTCAGGGCTGATTTCCAGCTGAGATAAAGAGACTAACTGCTGGAAGGAGGACTGACTGTGACGTTGCATGATCTGACAAAACTAAAAACTAAACATATTTTGGCTGTGGTGTGTGTGGCCTCCAATGTCATAAAGGAACCGTAAGCCTTTAACAGCAAGGGAAAAAGTATTCAGAGCGCTTGAACTTTTAATATCTTGTCATGCGAAAGTCACAAACTGTATTGTATTTTACAAGGATTTGATGTGGTAAATTAACACAATGTAGTGCGTTATTGTAAAATGTATGGAATAGGACATAAAATAGAGGTGTGATGTTTCAATGTTTGTTCATTTGATTAGACCCAGTAAAATCCAGCTCCCTTTGTTAATACAACTAAATAAATGAGTTATCCTAAATTGAGAAGCAGCTAGGAGACCCGGGGTTCACAGCTGCTGGTGAGAGACTGTCTGTGTTTACCCTGAATGCACCAACTGTAAAACACGGTGGTGGCAGCATCATGCTGTGAGGATGCTTTTGTACTCTGGACAAACAGGGAAGCTGGTCAGGGTTGGTAGGGAGAAGGATGAAGCCTGTTGGAGGCTGTAAACAACTTGAGACTGAGGTGAAAGGTCACTCGACTCTTTTGTCGGTCTGTCAACATCATCGAGTTTCAGTACGTCAATGTTTGCAGTTGCGATGTGAATAAAGGTGTGTGAATACTTCGATGCACTGCCAAAAAAAAAAATCTTACCAAAATATTTGTCTAGTTTCTAGAGCAAATATCTTAGTACACTTTAAATTACACAAAACTTAACTTGAAACTAACCTTTTGGCAAGATATGAAGGTTTGTTTTAAGTAAATAATTCCTTTATATTGGTGAAAAAGTGCTAGTTATTAATCCTCCAGTGGAACTGATATATTTTTACTGAAATTAAGGAATTACTAACTTAAAACAAACCCACGTACTTTGCTGAAAACTTACTTGTAAGTTTGTTTTATCTTATTTCAAGTGTACTAGAAACTAGATAAAAATGCTTTTAAAGACTTTCTGTTTTTGCAGTGTGAGGCCCTGTAAGTATATTCCAGTAGGGAAACAGGTAAACATGTGGTGGGATTTCCTCTCTCTGACATGAAGTCGTCTCGTTGTGTCCCTCAGACCAGCGCGGTGCTGTGTTCAGGAGGCTGCGCCCTGCTGGCGGTCAGCTCCCTGCTGGCCATCATCACCATCTTCCTGCCCGGCGGAGGCTGCGAGCGGAGGATCTGCACCCTGGCCGGATACATGCAGATGGCATCAGGTAAGCAAAGACACGCACATATTCCCACCCTCTGCTGAAATAAACGACTCGGTTCTGGTCCCCAGGTGATGATGACAAATGTTTCAACTCCATGTTTGTTTTAGAATGAATGTTTTCTGACAATCGCCGATAGTGCTGTCTGTTACCAGAGCGATTAAATTAAAAAAATATATATAAAAAAGAGCTGACTTTTGTTTCAGTCAAAATACAACAAAAGAATGGAGTCGAGGACATCTGCTGCTAGGCAACCAGAGTCTGCATGACATGGGCGAGCCAGTCAGAGGAGGGCGCGGGGAGATTTAGAGGCTGCTGTATAAAGACAATTACCCCTCCTTAACACAGGTCATTTGTTCACGGCTACATGTGACTTTTCAGGCCGACATTTTCACTCCTAACAGCGAAGTAGCACAGTCTCTTCAGGTGTTGAGCTATAAGAAAAACAACACAAAAAGTGTTTGTGCGTAGGGTTTGGTAAAGTTTTCATCAATTTTCTCCTCCTAAGAGCTGAGTCACCTGTCTCACCTACCTCCTCTGTGTTAATTAGAAGCACCAATAATTGTTTCTTTTTTTTTTTTTTTTTTTACCCCGCCCCCACTCCTGTTTACATAACCTCTGTCCTTGCGAGTATCGAGCAGGTAATTGGAGTCTCAGCATGAGGCATTTTCCTCGGCATGATTAGCGTCTGAATTCATTGGCGAGGTTAAATCCTTATTGACAGGAGTGGAGCTCTTGCAGCCTCCGGTTAATGGTTTGACGACAGGCTCGTTGCTCACAGGCACACGCCACAATCAGATCAATGCGGCTTTGGAGAAATGGGAACATATCGGTGGCAAAGCAAGAAAACTGAGTCTTTTTCTGCGTGTGTGTGTGTAGTCCCGATCTGACGTGGAGCGAGGATCCGGGCTTTTGTTCCATTTCCAGGTCGACTCTTGTCTAGATAGGCGGAGGGTTAACAGAGAGCCGGCAAAGCCCTCTTGAGGAGGGCAGATCAGAAGAGTGTTTGTTTTCCCAGCTCTGCGGCTGTGTGTGTGTGTGTGTGTGTGTGTGTTGAGAGAGTGCTATCAAAGTGAGCTGATAAACTGTAACAAGGAGATTAAAAACAATGGTTTTCTTTGTAGTGTGTGTATCATCAGCGGGACTTCTGCTGGGGTGTGTGTGTTTTTCCTGCAGATTGGGAGAAACGAACTGCTTGTCAGCTTTTCTTCTAAATCTCGCAGTGACGCCATTTTTTTTATCCTCGTGTTCATTACAGCAGGTCTTTGACAGGCAGAGGAGATGTCTGTCTGCTTATGACTGAGTGTACATTGTGCTTCTCACCTGTGGGGGGTGAAGGTTGATGAGAAATTAAAAGATGTGCGCTCTTTGTTTGTCTTTGAAGGAGCATTTTCTCCGTTGCCAGAGTTCAGGGGGTCGGGGAAGGATTTCTCCTCATCCCACCTGTGGAGATACAGAGTAGCTATTTTCACTTCTGTTTCTACTTCAAAACTTTACAAGTCCTCTTGTTTTGAAAAGTCACATTATTTGTGTTTTTTTTTTTGAGGGTCGGACCTGGTTGAGCTCTGTAGTCGTGCTGTTACACTCGTTTGTGTATCAAACATTACATTTTTTCTTACTAAAAATGTCAAAAACTGCGTTTTCACTTTCTGTGTCAGTTCTATCTTCTCTACTAAAATGATGTACGACTCAAAACATCACAGAATTCAATGAGTTTTGGGTTGATTGATCTAAAAACATGATATTTTTGTTAATACTGCAATTATATTTGCTGCAAAAAAGAAAAAAAATCTAAATTTTCCTCCCTCTTCATCTTATCATCTGTGATTCAAGCTGCCTCTGAGACATTCAGCATCCCAGGTGAAGCTATTACATTACATTGGATTGAGTGTGAGCTCACAATACTTGGTATATAGTGACGGCATTTAACCCTGTCACAATAAGCAATAAATCAATTAATCGCATGATAAATTAAAACGAGCTCGATAACTTCCATTTGCATGATTGTTTTTCTCGTGTCTCTCTCTCTTTCTACCAAAACCAGTTGACAAAAGGCACATGCATCTCAACCAGTCCTTTTTTTTGAAGGGCAATTTTGCTTACAGACTTGTTGTTTTGTTTTTTTATTTTGGATACTTAAAATGTCTTTCAGTCACATTGTTTAATGCTCTTTAGAAATGAAAGTTTATTGAACTTTGGGAGGCTGTACTTGCATTATTATACCATATAAAGCCTCAGTTTGTTAAAATGGTTTTAAAACAACAATATTATATCGCAATCATTTCTGAAAGAATATATCGCCCAACTGATTTTGCCTTTACTGTATATTCACAAAACATTGTGCAGGTTGAGTAACTATTTGGTCAGCTGACATACTTGCATATAAATACATATAATATCTTGATATTTATTACAATACACCATCATCTTCTTAGTACAGAGCTCTCATTTCTTGTCGTTATGGAGATTTCTAGGTTTGTCACCTAGATTTTAAGCTATGGCTCAGTCATATTAATGAGTTTGTAACACTTTTGTGGGTTTAATCACCCAAAAAGCCCTTCAGTTTTAAAGTTGTGCATAGTGGGCTGCATATATGCTCCCATATAGATAAAAACCCATATGCAGTGCTGCATGCGAAACCCATTTCTTTCAAAGTAAAACAGCCCAGCTCCCTTATTTCTGAGAGCTCAGGTCTCTTGGGTGCAGTCCAAAATTAGACGTAAACTCCATCCAGCGGTTGAGCTGCTGCACCACCTAATGAATGCTGCCACCATCAATGTTTCATGCGCCGAGCCAAAGTAAACCCACGCTTCTGTGTCTTATGGCAAGAAGCTTTTTCTCCCCCCCATCATGCATATTTTACTGATCTCTGCTTTTCGATGGTCAGGGCCCTTCACATTGGCTGGAGGCTGTGTTTTTATTTTTGTTTGTTTTGCTTTTCTCCTAAAACACGTTGAACAGATTTTATTTACAATGCAGTGAAGAAGTCCTGAGCACAGAAACTTTGTTTAAATTAGTCTTGGTAACACCCACTGAGCCAGTTAGATGCAGAAGTAGCTGAGCACAGCTTTTCCGGTCCATCATGCTGCTGCGCTCGGGCAGATTCTGGGAGAACAGTTATCTGTTCTGGGCTGAATACATGACACACTCGGCTGAGTGTACAAGGACTGAGTGCTCACACAAGCCTAATCTCAGCTGTTTTTCTGCAGGGTTATAGCCGAATTACCATAACAGGAACATTTAGATTATGATTTTGCATTGAGCATTGTAAAGGTTCTATCTAAATGCCTTGGGTTTCCTCCTCTTTATTGATCTGACTGCAGGTGAGTACATAGTTTCCCAGCTCCAAAAATATACTGTTGTTGAAATATTTCTTTGGGAGATTCATGAGCTGAGGACTTGAAAAGAATTTCCCCGCAGGCTTGTTTCTTTTATTCTGTAAAAAAAACATGAAGCACCGTTTCCTTTTTCCCCTCCATATTCATGCAGTCGAGAATGTGTTGTGTAGCTCCATTAAAGTAGGAGCAGCAGCAGCTTGTGGTTCATTATTGCTCAGAGAGATGAAAGGAAAGAAATGGCACTAGAGACTTAAATGAGAAACCGCGACTAACATCGCAGCGCTCTAACTAGCAACACTCGCTGACTTTTAATTCCTGAGAAAACGGTTAACACTTCTGGTCAGGAGGAAATATTTCACCATGTTAGAATAAAGAACTGATTTAAAAATATTTGTTGTGATGAATTGGACCGACTGAATGCTTTGAATCTTTGGAAATGTTTTCTGCTGGTTTTATTATTTTACATTCTTGGAAATGTCTTATACTAAGCTAAATGCTTTAGCGTGCATTGGCAAACAACCTTTTGCTTTGTAAAAACATGACAATTTGTGTTCTTGCTACTAACCACTGTATATTCCACTGTGTGTGTTGTTGCAGCAGTCAGCGCAGTAACACGTTTTACGTCTTTCCGTTTAGGTCAGCAGGTAACAGGAAGAAAAAGAGCTTTCACTTTTCATTGTTGGTGTTTCATTTTTATTTTACCCTGTCATGTGATAGCATGTGGCTACATAAAGCTGCTGCACTCTTTCTTATCTTGCCATGTATTTTGGTGGATCTAACATGATTGTAAACATGATACAAGTTCATTTAGTCAAACATAAAATCTTTTCACATCTATAAAGCATCTGATCTTTATAAAGCCTATTTTGCATAGTGCATGTGTATTTGGATTAATGGTGTAAACACTACTCTTGCTGCCATGTTGATGTATCTACTCCATGAGTGTAAAACAGTAAATTTTTAGTGTCTTGTACATAGGCTATGAGTGAGCGGTCAAATAGTTATGAGCTGAATTATTTAGGAAAAAAAGGTTGGACTGCCCTCCCGTTGTAGCCACTTTAAGCATTTGCCATGCAGAAGTGAGTGAATCAGAGAATATTTTGTCACGTCCCAAAACATCAATGGCAGCCTGGCTTAGGTGTGAAGCATTGTATCTGCTGGAAAGTTATTTATATAATGTTGTATCTGTACGCCATTGACATGCAAGTCAGATATTTTATCTTTATTTTTCACTTTGTAAGATATGAAATCATCAAGGAAAAGAACAATTCATGCTAATATTGTGCAAAGTAATGATTTTCAGAGCAATAACATTGTCCTAAAAGTTAGATTTTTTTTAGGAATTCATTTACTTTTTCACATTTATGACTGTGCTGATTTATAATTTGTGAATAAAAAATGCTCTTCTTGGTTTTATCCCCCTGTTTTAATTTCCATAATTCTCCAGCAGGCTCAGGACCTATTTCCATCGTGTGATACTCGGTGGTGAAAATCACTACTCCGCTGTTAAGTACAGATATTACAGGGCTTTACTGGGTTTGACACGTTGGCTGAAATTGCCTTCCAGTCATCGAATTCTGCAGTCGCAGCAGAGCGAATGAAAGAGGACCCTGGAAAGAGAGGTCGTCATGTGGACCAACATCTGGCTGAGCGAGATTTCTTGTTTTTATCTTCGTCATCGTCGAGGACCCCTGCGTTTTTACCTCCTTGGGAAAGGAAAGGCGAGATGGTTTGTGTTCTCTGTTCTGCCTGTACAAACTCCCACATTAAGTTTCATTGTGCTGATGCCGAGGAAGCCCTGCCTGCTGTGTCAGCGCTCCCTTGGGCAAAGCTGCTATGCAGATGTCCTACGAAGCACGGCGATGCAAATAGGAAGTTGCTTTGATCAAAGCACTTGCTGAGTTACACGGGGGCTGCTGTCGCCGCCGGAGCTCATGTGGTACCTGTACAGCATGTCAGTCATCTCTCTGATACAACTGAACACATTTTCCATATCAGGCTGGATTAGTGAGGCAGACTCTATTAACAGAATCTGCTCCTCTGACAATTAATTTGCACTTGGAGAGTTTCTCTTTCATCTCTGTTGGAGAAAAAGACGATTGGAGCGTCCCTTGTGTCACAGTTAGCATTCTGAAAGTTCTTTAAATAAAGGAGAACTTTTATTAATAGTAGAAACAGACTTATTGGAAACTTAACACTGACTTTTCATTTTTATTAGGCTTTACCTGTCAACTATGATTTTACCCAACTCCATTTTCTCTTTATGAACTGTAATAAAGTGCATCGAAATTGTTTTTAGCTTCACTGTTGAGCGTTATCATGAAGGGTTTAACCCTTCCAGACCGATCGTAGCGCGACGATCTAGCCAAATTTGCAGTACCGTAATTCTGCCACACTTTGCGCTATCTGAAAAATTCCAATGGTTTCTGAAAGGGGAGACGTTGCGCTTTTCAGCCAATATCGAGTAAATACGGTAATTTTATTCCCGCCGTAGCAGGAAGTGAAATTAATCTGAGGGATGCTCTTTTAATAGATGGTAAATTGTGAAAGAAACTTGCTAGATATTGAAAGTTCCTGTTGTTACGGATAAATGGGCAAATATATTTACTCACAGGATATTTAAAGAACTGCGTGCAATTAAAATAAGCAAAAATATCCAGGCGGAGATTTGAAATTTAGGACATAAAGGGTTAAATAGAGATTAGGAATGCACGGTATATTGACACTAACATCGGTATCAGCTAATGATGGTCATTGTGTAACATATTGGTATTGAAACTACAACTAACTGGGTAAATATTAACAACCAAGACTTATTTATTTCATTTGTTCTGTAGGTTGAGTGGCAGAATGGAGGCGTTTGGTCGTGTGACAGCAATAGTTATGTTTAACTGAAGAAGTGGTGAAGTCCTCGGTTAGGCCATTTTTTTCAAGGTGTTGAACAGATAGTGAAATATATAAAATCCTCACAATATCGATAAATATCGGCGAAACGGCAATATTAATGTTGGATATCCACACTGGCCCAAATTTTCATAGAGGTCCATCCCTAATAAATAGAAAAGGTGTCTTCCCAGGCAGTCGCTCTGAATTGTTTTACTCAACTGAAACTGCCTTTAGTGTAATAAGATAAAATGACTCACAATACTTTCTGTTTTCACATTGAAAAGTTTCATGAGTCATAAAGCGTTTTAATACAAGCCCAGGGCTGTCCCATGTTGTATGGGAATTAGATTTTTAAGAACATCGTCACCACTAACAGCGTTTCAACACCGATGATTTGTTGGAATCTGGGAGAGGAGCCAAGATTAATTAGCTGAGCTTAAAAGCAATCAGGGATAATCGCTTATAATTTTCATAGACGTATTTGTGAACAAACCGGGCGCACACCGACACCGATGCTGCTGCTGCTGTTTCTAAATCATTCTGCTGCTTGTGGGCTCAATGTTGATGCTCAAGACGTAACCGGCAGAATCCGGTTAAAGGATTTTCAAAATAAAAGATCCTCCAGGCTCAATACGTAAAATGGAAGTATTTAATTATTTCTTGCGCGGCCCGGTACCAATTGGTCCACGGACCGGTACCGGGGGTTGGGGACCACTGCACTACAGGATGATTGGTTACAAAATCGCAAGAACGACCAACGATCTAAGATGGTCGTAAGGGGAAAAATAGGAGCAAAAACTCGTGTAGTGTGAACTATTGCCTCAGGTAGTCGATGTGCCCATCTTCTCTATTTAAATCTAATTATTACTGAAGGGCAACATAATATACAGACTTCATAATCTGCACTCTTTAGGTTGAATGCAGTATTTATTTCCACTTTTACTTTATGTTGTTTAGTTTTTATTCAAGTAAATTCTTTTGTTAATGGAGACTGAGAATCCATTTTATTTTTGTTTTTGTTTATTTTGTTTATCAGTTCCAGTGCTAAATATTCTTTTGAAAATAAAGCGTATCTATCTTTGGAAATCGCATGAATTATCACGTCATTTCCATTAAATCAGTGTAAAAAAGTCTTCAAACAATATTATCGTTTATCGCAATAATTTTTTGAGACAATTAATCGCTCAGCAAAATTTGTTATCGTGACAGGCCTATTTTTATACATAGAATAAAGATTTCGTTAATCTTAAAAGATGAACTAAATAATCTTTGTTCAGTGTGGGATTTGTCAACTCAGGTTTGCAATTATGGCAATTAAGATTATTGACCAGAAAAGATCGAATGCGGTCCAAGTGTTTGGTTATCGATGGTTTTGTGCATATAGATAGATGAGCTTGTTTTGTATAGGCCATATACTGTATCTATCATAACCTGTTCAAGAAAGCATAACAGGTCACCTTTAGTTCATTTGTTAATTTGCTTTTTAATAACCTACACATATTTTAAGAGAAGATTAATCTATAAAGACTCAAAGTTGACTCACTGTTCACTGAGTATTAAATCATGATTTCAATGATAGTAATTAGTTCTTTTCTAATTCCTAGTTATCCCTCCTGGATCTCCTGGTTTATTGTGTTGGAAGCGTCTGCAGGTCAAGCTCGGTTCTTTTGGAGTTGTCAGTGCAGAAGATTTCTGTTCTGCCCTCCAGCCTGCTTCCTCCTCATCTATTATGCTGTTTGTAGAAAAGCGTGTGGATTAAATCCATGACCCGTTCTCTGACATGTTTTTCGTTTTCCTCCAAACTTTTCCAGCTTCAACCTTAACGTTCTCCCCGTTCGCTCGTCTTCATCACAATCAGAACCTCTGATCTCTTGTTGTTTGTTTTTTTTCTTCTGTCAATCGCTGATATTTCATTCCGTTTCATCAGTGGGTTCGCCGGAGGCTGCTCACACAACTCTCAAATATACTTTTTTTTCCTTTTTGCCGTGAATACTTCACACTCACCTTTAAATCTCCCTGATCTGCAGTCAATGAGAGGCAGAGCGGTCAATTAAGCTTTTACACATCCTGATTTGCTCTCTGTTTGTTTGTGTGACCCAGTTTAGATGTGACCCAGTGACCCCGCCGTCACCTGCGACACGCAGGGGACTGACACCGGACATTAGCCTCGGATATGTGTTTTGTCAGTGTGTGGATACGTGTGAATGTCTCTTTTCGTATAATCAGAGTTGTTTTTTCTCCTACTGCTGACAATAATGTGATTGGTCACCAGTAACTCCTTCGTGCACACACACACACAGTCAGCCCGCTTTGCATTTGTGATCTCACGTTTCTTTAATTACTCAAGCAGGGCAGATTTAATCAGAAATGATTAATATTTACCTGTGAAGCGCTACACGGCTGCTTTGTTTTCTAATTTGACAAAGCATTTAGAAAAATAAAAACATGTTTGATTCATATTTTTTCTCTCTCTTTTTTTTGCATTTGTCATAAATGCAAATGTACACAAATGGATAAACTAGGTCTAATGTGTGCTTATGAATCAAAGCTGGCGTGTGTGTTGGTTCATTTTTGTGGGATCCCACATTGGTCTGATCTGTTGTCTACTGTAATTATGATTACAGCAGCGCCTGGCTCCGCTCGCTCGCTGATACATTACCCACAAAAACCACATTAATTGGTTCAACAGTCAATTAGAGCCAGGGTGTAATTAGGACTGAGCTATCGTCCTATCCAGTTCATCGGTTTTCTTGGAAAGGTCTCTTATAGGCTCTTTGTAAAGGCAATCTTCAGAGATTAACAGGTTTTTAATTCATCTTTAATGTCCTCATTAAAAATGAGTGCGTACTTTAATATGTTCCAGGGTTTATTATCTTTTTAAAACAGTAATTAAAGACTTTTAGTACAACATGTGTTGGAAATCTTTGCAGCTGCCTTGTTTATCTAGACCCTGAGGTTTTACTCCATTCTTCTTTCTAAAGTGGCTCAACATCATTTTTCAAAGGTTTTCTGTACATTTTGAATTGGATTCAGCAGATGAATATACTTTTTCACAGAGCATTTCTAAGTATTCAAAAGAAAACCCAGCTTAGGAAACTGAAACACATTGATACAATGCTACTTGATATGCTATTGGCTGGGATTTGCAAGCAGCCAATCCAGAAGTGTCATGTATTTTCCTTGGTTCTGATTGGCTGAACCGCCAACAGTGGAAATAACAAAAACTGTAGATATTGTCTTTTGCGGTAGATGGTTTCTGATTCACTTACTAATGGACATTAAGGTATATTTGGTGTGTGAGCTAAAGTAAGTTATACGTGTTTTTAGAGGGGGTCTCAGTTATTCACATATTTTAGCTATTCCCCCTTTAGACCACTCTGTCATAATTGCAAAGATTTCATGTAGATGGGGTTACATTTAATGGCACCTGACATCTTTTAGCTGTTGATTAGGTTTTCACTGCCCTAAATCGTCAGACTTGATGTTTTATAGTTGCGATTAAACACAATGTGGACAATGTGACAAAGAAAGCGAAGCAGAAGCATCTGGAAAATTTAGTCATAAGTCGTTGCAATCATTAGCAATGGTGTGCTAAAACCATAATTGCGTGCTCTGTGTCATAATTGTGTGTCCCAACAATCCTGACTTTTTACTGCTTTCTTTAAGCAACAATTTCCTTCTTGTTAGTTTTCCATAAACGTTAGTTTAGGTGGATGGTCATGTCTTGGCAGGTTTGCGGTTTCTGTTTTTGGCTGATGGACTGGATGGATGCTTAGTTCGCCCAACCCTGCTTTAAAGTTTACTGCTACTTTCTCCCTGACCTGTCTGCTGTGTTTCTTGGTCTCCATGACGATGCTTTTTCTCTAATCTTCTCTAACAAACCTCAGAGTCCTTCACAGAGCAGCTGGATTTATATTGAGAGTAAATTAAACACCAGTTTGCTTTTATTAGGCAACTTCTGAAAGCTAAGTGGTAGCACCTTGAACCGAGTAAAGGAGGCTGGACATCCCATTTGTTAGACCTTTATTTAAAGCTAAGCACTGTTTAATGTTGGTCCATTACAAACTTTGTGGCTGTAAAGTGACAAAAAAGTAAAGTGTCTCTTTTTCCTGTTACGCCCTTCTGAACTGTTTCACAATGGCAATATACAAATGATATGCTAACAGTAGAAAATATGTAAGATGAACCAGAAAGATAAGAAAGCGAGTCTTTCTCCCTTCTGTGGTTTATCCCTGACGGACGTCTTCGGTCCTCTCGCCTCGATCAGATAAAGGAGAGACGTTGCGGGGTCCAAAAATCATGAGTGTCTGTTTCTTATTCCTCTGCCGTCTCCCTTTTCTTCCCGCTCCTCCGTCATTCTGCCACATAAGTTCCAGCAAATAAACACAATCACACAGTGACACACACAGGCAAACACACTCAAAGAGCTGGTGGCTATGCATATTACATGAGTCCTTCACCTCTGAAGGGCTTTCTGCTTTTTTTTTTATTTTTCATTCTGCAACTTGCAGCCAAGATGATGAGGTGGAAGCCAGATTCTGCACTTCAAGCAGCTTCCCTTGTTTCACCACAGGAACTAAAGATGTTACAACATAGTATATCCAGCGTTGTATAAAGATGGTAAAGAACTGAAATCTAACAAATAATAAGCAAATGATTCACGACAAAAAGTTAGCTTTCATGAGTTCTGTTGCACATTGCTAAGCTTTTTTGTTTTTATAACTAAATGGAGTGAAATAACGTAGGATAATTTTTAGCTATGCAGACGATGTTATAATGTTATATGTGTTTGTTGTAATGAGTTAAAAGCAGCTTTAGTTGTTGCCATAACATGTCTGATGGTTACCATTGCTGTTTAAAAGTTCAGTTATCAATTTTTCCTCAACTGTTGTTGTATCAGACCCACTTTGATTTAATTTAATTCAGTTTCTTTGTTTAGATTCATGCCATCTCAAGGTACTTCACTAAACAGATTGTGTGAATACACAGAAATATACAGTCAATTCAGTCTAATCATACATTCAAATTAAAGCCAATTACATACATTCCAATTCAATCATAGTTATTTAGGGCATATAGGTCCACAGAAATGACAGCTAGGTTCGATACCTCCGTTTTAAAGATTAGATGCGTTTTGGTATGTTATAGTCACCAAAATAAACAACTCTGTGTTTTGTTGGTTTGTTTTTCAACCTTTTGAACAAGAAAAGTTTAAATACTTTGACAGTAATCAGATGTTTTAAGCATATTCTAAACTTTAAAATGTATCCAGTACAGAACTAACTGGAGTTTTGGTTACAAGTTGTACCTGAATGCACCATATAAGCATTCATTTGGACTTTAGACAATTTTTCTCAGTACCAGTAATAGTTAAATTCTGCTTGAAACTTAATGGCTTCACAGACTTAACTGTTTGTAGAAACATTTGCGTGTTCTCTAGTTGCTGGAATAGTTTTACCTTCTTACTGGCAGTTTGGCCAACAGGCCAGAGTAATACTACTCCAGTGTGTGGATGTGTGTGTAGACGTGTTTCAGGAATTCCCATCAGTCCGTGTTTGATGAGAACAATGAGCCAGCATGACTCCTTGTTGTGTCTGACGCTGTTGGTCCTGCACACACACACACACACACACACACACACACACGCACGCCCACACACCAACTTTGTAAAGTGTGTGCGCATGTTTATGCCTATTTCTCTTTCCGTTTCATTTCTGCTCTGCCGTTTTATCCCCTTCCCTCTCATGCAATGATTGATCTTCTCCTCAGTGTGCAGCGATGAGTGAGAACTTGTGCCACTTTGTTGTGTGTGTTTTTTGTTTGTTTGTGCCATCTGTGTTGTTAACAATTTGTTTTTTGTAGGCGGTATACAGAAAGTTGAGAATGCCGGTACCTGTCACACCCACGCTATGATTGATTAGCCGGTTGGGCTCTGTTGCCTTTACGTTCCACGTGTTTATGACACTCATTTGCATGAGATAAATAAATCCTTTTGCTAAGTGAATTAGGAAAGTTGTGGCTCATTGTGTCATGAAAACACTATTGTGAACTCATCTGCATAGCTGATACATACATAGTTACTAAAAGTTGGTTTTAAACGAAATGTCTAATGCCTAACTGCGAATTACTCGTCGAATAGAAGTAATTCTGCTCCTGATTCTGCTCCTGACTAGAAACTAAAGAAAGAATGTGTCAAGGAATAGCTTTGGGCAACAGTGGAAATACTTTTTTTAACCATTTAAACTGGCTCCCAGTTAGTTTTAAGAGCTGAAAAAAAGATTTTTTAGTTTCCGTCCTACCAAAATATGATGAAAACATCTGCTGTTCCAGTTCACACACATTTATTATATACAAGATTAATGCAGATTAATGATCTACATTAATCATTTTTTTCCACTAGTAAATGATTGTTTATTGTTTATACACTGTTATTTGGTTAGATGTCCATTTCAGGATCTCAGCCACACACATTTTATAGTTCCTTTCGTTGGTTTCCTTCCTCCATGTTTTAAACAAACCAAGTTACTACTGGTCCAGTAGCTTAATATTTCCATTCTCTTATCCAATACTAGTTTTGATACGTTTTCCTGCTGGAACTTTCAACTGTGTTCAAGTTGCAACCAGCTTTTGATTTTAAGTAGATGAATTTACATGGAGCCTTCCTTTTTCATTGTTTTATCCACTTTCTGGATTGCACGATCTTTGAAATAGTTGCTTCTCATGATGTTACCAACAACTTGTTCGACAGTTCATGCGGTGTTCTTAGTTTGGTTGAAAAACTTTACCTCGACTCCTCCAAACACACTTCATTGTGATGAAGAACTTTGGGCTTTGTCTTGTGTTGTAAGAAAATGTTTTTTTCAGAAAGCATTTGGCCTAGTCAAAGGGTTTTTACTCCAGAATCCATAAAACAGACTGTGACATTAACAAATTTTGCTGGACGACTAATTGTCGTCCAGCAAATATTGCAATATATGATAATATGGTTTTTCTTAACCATTTTCAAGTCATATATTGATAATGGTAAGGGAATAAGAAAGAAAGTAGATCCTCACAAAGGTCAATAAACCTGAAATTCTAATGAACGTTTAACATTGGAACTTGGAGACATTTTCAATATTCAAAATAAATAAAGTAAACAGCCAGTAAAATTGACCATGAAGTTTCTTCACAAAATGGGCTTGTTGAGACCAAAGAACCAGACTGAAGCTTTTTGTCATCCAGTCTTCAGAGAGAGAGAAAAACAATCTTTCAAATGGAAAATTATTGAGCTAATCTGAATTTATCATGCAATTAATTGATTTATTGTTTATCGTGACAGGACTACAGAATGGAAAATGCTATATTTTTACATGTTCCCTATAGATTTACCAGCAACATAACTATTTCTCTTTTTAATGTATGTTACATTTTTATACTTGCATCAGTTTTACTGACAATATCCCGGGTGTACCTATGTATGTGAGTGTGTTCATTTAATTTAGTCCAAATCAGTTGATGACTTTCTCCAGTGATTTGGTTTCTTTATACATAGAGAAAACTGCAAGCGAACTAATACTACAAACGATGTGAGGATTCTGCCTGGTCAGATGTGTCCAAGGAGGAAATACCAGATGTAAAAACGGGAAGCAGACTCTCCGTTCAGAAATATGCTGTTTGCTAAAATGCTAATTATCCGAGAAGCATACAGATAAAGTTGGAGAAGATGTCTTGAACGTTGAATTTGGGCGTTACTCTTTACGGAAAAGATGCACCAAGATTGTTTATTAGTTTGTTTACCCTGAAGGTTTGCATTGCATCCCACAATGCAATGCAAACCTGGCTGTGGGAAGGTGTTTAGCTCAAGCTGGCAGCGTACACCTGGTAGCTGTCACATTCACACCATAAATGACCACACTACAGTGCATTTGGAACAGGACCAGCTCCTCCAAACGGTACGGTTGCTTTTATCTCCTAGACATATAAATGATTTATAACGGCTTATATTTATTATAATGGCTTTAAATTCCATGAGTAAAGAAAGTGCGTGGGTTCATTGTTACGAACTGACCTCTATTCATTAATGCATAGCTCATATCTTCACAAGCAGAAATGGCCTTAAGTAAAATAATATTTTCTTTTTTATGGGGCGTGGTGAAAATTTCAGGATTTACTCCTTCACTGAACGTACAAAACAAATACAGAATAAAACAGAAAAGTTGTGTTTTGAGTTGAACTTCTGCTCATCCAGCAAGACTGCTCAGATGAAAACAACAAAGAAGTGCAGTGACCCAGAACACGACTGGGCTTTCAGGAGACCACAGTGAAAGTAGAGAGAGCAGCAGAGGGAATATTTTCTCACATGTACATCAGTGGCAGCAGGATATCTGGGAGCTGACTGTACATCAGGGTAAGCGCGGCAGCAAAGGAGGTCAACGTTTGTTTTTCTGTCTTTGACTCTGTCTGACAGGACGGTGCTCAACCACAGCCGCATTGCAGAAGTATTCACTTTTTAAAAACTTTTCCACATTCTGCCACACTGCAACAGCACAATTGATGGCATCTTTTGGGGGATTTTGTGCGATACACCAACAGGGTACGGTGAACGATAGTGAAGTGGTAGGAAAGGGATTCGTGCTCTTCGGATTGTTTTTCATACCAGTGAAGAGCGCAACTAAAAGTTTGTTGGAGAACTTTGCTGAATAAACAGTGTCACGAAGACAAAGGAGCACATGTTGTAGCTATGTTTAATGTAGGGTTATGAAACAATATTGTGAGCTTCGAACGTTTCACAGAGCTCTGTTCAATCCATTATCCAAAAATAGAGTATGACACAACTGCAAAACTACCACAACACTGACGTCTACCTGAACTAACAGGTGAACTAACCGTGGGATCTCTGGATGAGCTCAGGTGGGAGAATTTATTGACAGGATGACTATTTATTGCAAGAAAGAAAGAAAACCATAAGAATCCCTCTTCATGTTTGCTGCAAAGCATGTAGAGAACACAGTGAACATTTGGAGTTTTGAAATGTAATTTGTTTACATGTACGCTAGACCATAATCCAACTGAGAATATGTGGCAAGAGTCAAGTTAATTTGCATACCAAATTAACTTGACTCTTTCGGCGACAAGGCAGTTTAAAGTTCTCTATATGATAAAAACACAACGACCATTTGTGCTGAGAACTGCAAAAGAGAAACATTGCATTTTGTCAAATTCCATCATCAAAGTCAAGTTTTATTAGTCAGCTGCAACTCTAAACAAGTGCGGTTTTAGCCTTCCTTTCAAAGAAATCAGTGTTCCAGCAGTTTTGGAGTTTTCTGGAAGTTTGTTCCAGATTAGTGGAGCATAAAAACTGAATGCTGCTTCTCCGTGTTTTGCTGTGGGAATGCAAAGCGGGTCAGAACCAGGATACCGATCTGAAAGACTGATACTACAACAACAACAACAACAACAACAACAACATGTCTTTAATGTACTAATTTGTTGAGTGGCTTATAAACTAACAAAAGTATTTTAAAACCTATTCTCTAAGCTAAAGGGAGCCAGTCAGATTGACCTTGAAGAGGACAGGGGGGCAAAATGTTGAGTCTCTAGATTTTCAAAGCTGAAAGAGACATCCTCCAAAAGGCACTTCCACTTCTAAACTATGGACTGCTTTGTGCTGTTGAGATATTATGTTCAGACACAGCTTCTATACGTCTGTGCTAATCTTTAGCTCAAACCAATCGCTCCTTGGATGTTGAGCAGGGAAAGAGACTGTAATGTAGCACCTGTGATTTAGGTTTTTTGGAGCACACAGCTGCTTGCGCCGCCTTCTGATGCTTGCCATGTGAAAGTAAGTTACACCTGCTTGTCCGCGCAGCCTGGAGTCTACATTAAATCACACCAGTGCGGTCCTGCAGTCACATTCGAACAAACCACTTAGTCTCTGCCAAAAAGACGATGCCGACAGGTGCATCCCTTGAAACGCACACACCGAAAGCAATGATGGAAAAGTCTGCTCTGTATGTCTGTTGTAATCCCCCCGAGCCCGACATACAGTACACTCAGCTTCAGGCTTCCTTAAGTTGGCCACACATTTTTCTTTTCTTTCTTTGCCTGCAAGCACATATGCTCATACAGACATGCACTCATCCCTGTCTGACTCTTTGGGGGGAAGACAATATGATTTGAGCTTCGTGCTCAGAGGTTATTTGAAAGTTGCTGCAATATATGAAGGCAGCTCTCATAAAGCCACCAGAAAGAACACAGCTCACTTATGAATGAGTTGGGTTTTTTTTACTACACAGTGGTAAAACATTTTGGACTCATGCAGTCCCTTATTCATGCACACTTTTTATTGATTTTCTTAATGGAATATTAAAAATAATCGTTAGCATTAGGAGCAGAGGTGGGGGGTCATGCTGCTGTATGAGAGACGTTTCTATAAATCAGGCTTTAACTAATATCTTAAAACAAATATAGAGTGTTAATGTATTTGTTAACACTCTATATTTCAGTTCTGGTTTTGGTTTCAAGAAATAATGATAAGAACATCGTCAGAAAACACTCCTGTTTTTCCATTAGATTTTTTTTTTGCTTTGCAAGTATGCTTTTATTTTGTAATGTCCACCAAACTATGTGTGTTTAAGGCTGGTAGTGTCTTCAAAGTCAGCATAAGACAGCAGAAAGGGAAACAGTAGCATTAGACCTGTAGCTCAGCACAAAACACCGCGCTATGAACCGCGTTGCATCATTCCTGGAATAAGTCAAAGCTGCAAAGGTGATAAATGACAAAGGAGAAAATGACCAGCAAACGCGAGAAAACAGTTTGTGGGAACTCCTTGTTTATAGAGACAGATGCTACTTATTATCATTTCTGTAACTGAGCAGCTCTGGTGCATACTATGATTGTCTACGGTTTTCACCTTTAAGAGTAGCGTGACGGGGTTTAAAAGTAGCTTAATCTAATAAGTCATCTCCTTTTAGCAACAGTTTCTAAGGATTGACAAAAGAGTTCAGTGTCTAACCTCGCTAATGCTGGATGAATGGTCAAAACGTCCCGTAGACAAACTGCCTCGCCTCGTGGAAAGTCTTCCCAGAAGAATTGAAGCTGACATCATATTAAATCTTATGGAATAAGAATGGATTTTGAATGTGTGTTCAGGGAGATTAGTGAAGAGTTTTGGCAGTATTAATTAGTAGCATTAGTAGTAAACAAAGTGAGAAACCAGAACTAGAACACTTTTTTTTTTAAGTTATCAGTTGTATATTCTTTTGGCTCGTTACAGACGGACCCCACGCACTGGCGCCAAATTTTGGACTGTTATACATTCACTTAGCCGCCCACATATGTTTTATTGATTTTCATTAATTACTTTTTACCACGAAATGTAATGTGATGTGTTTTTATAACTCTTGACGCATGGGAAGATGTGTAAAAGGAAAATAACAAAAAGCAGATAAGGCTTTTTAGTCGAGAACGATCTTTTGTCGTCTTATTTTGCAAAAGGTGAAAATAACTTTTGTTTGTCTTTTTGTTGCTTCCTTCCTAAACTTTCAGTTGACCTCACATGAAGAAGACGTATTACAGCACCCACTAACTTTTGATATACGGGTTTGCTCCATAATAGATTACACTTACACACACACACATACACGCGTCAACTCTGCACTTCCACTCGTTTCTCCTAATTGATATGTCCTGTGTGCGTTGAGTACACTCACACTGATTGGTCCGCTGATGGGATGGATGCTCCGCAGTTTATGCCCTAATTTGTTACAGCGAAGACATCCTCGCTGGCGACACAGGTGAAAGGAGAAATAAAAGAGAGAGATGTGCTTCTCCTCCTCACTCCCCCCGTCCCAACACATCCCTCACCTGGCTCGCCTCCTTGTGATTACAGTTAAAGGAGGGCACCTCACCAGAGCAGGCAGGCGGCGGGGGAAGACGGATGGGCCGAGCAAGCGGGCTGGGACCGAGCAGATTAAAGCCCGGTCTCATTCGCCAGCCTCCCTTCTTCATCTCACTTCTTTCAGCATGTGACTGCGGGGTCAGAATGAGGCCGCCACCGCCGCCGCCGCCGCCGCCGCGCAGGGAGTCCTGCATGAATAAGACGGGATTGTCTTCACAGCAGGATTCTGCGTCCAGAACCTTTTATCGGGCTGGGGTTACCATTTCACTGTCTGCACTGATTACAGAGAACTGGGGTGTCTGCACATCCTTAAAAAGTCCTAAATTAATTCCTCTAAAATTAAGGCCTTAAAGTGTCTTAAATTCATTTTTTTTAAAGTAAGTTGGCCTTTGATATGTTAATTACCGTATTTTTCAGACTAAAACCCGCTACTTTTTTCCTACGCTTTGAACCATGCGGCTTATAGTCCGGTGCGGCTCTTCTGTGGATTTCCTTCAACCACCTGGGGGCTCTGTAGCAGGAAGTGAATCACTGGAAGTCAAAATTGGAAATCAAAGAAGAAAGTTCTTATTTTCATTTAGAACAAGCACATGCTAGCAGCAGGCACGATGGAGAAATGTTTTCAAACTCATATGATGCAGCTTTTAAGTTGAAGGCTATTGATCTTTCAGTACAGATCGATAGCCGCTGCACGTAAGCTCGGCGTGAACGAATCCATGGTTCGGCGTTGGAGACGCAGGACTGCGTCCTTAATAGCAGATTTATTAAACCGAGAGCTGCGGAGATATCAGCGGCTTATAGCCCAGTATTGCTTATATATTTACGATTCCAGTTTTTCCAGTGATTTAGGCTACCGCTAACTAGTTCCTAACATTTATTTATTTTTTTTTACCCCTCCAGGGGCTCTTTTAGTGGGCTCTAGTGTCCCTTATATGATAGTGGCCTGACAGGAAACGGGGAAGGACAGGGGGGAAGACATGCAGTAAATGTCGTCGGGTCCGGGAGCCGAACCCGCGACGGCCGCGTCGAGGACTCAAGGCCTCCAAATACGGGTCGCGCTAACCGCTACGTCAGCACGGCATGCCCACTAGCTGCTAATATTGCCTTGCTTGCTAGGTAGCTAGCGTTTTTGCATCTATCATGGATAAGTGTAAATTTATCACCAGTTGGCTGAACGATGTTTCTACATTTCCGCGGAAATACAGGTATTAAATTCAATCTATAATGATCTTAAAAAGGTCTAAGATATGAGTTGGTGAAACCTGTAGAAACCCTGATGAAGCAAGTTTAGCATCAATATGAACTGAGAGGATGCAGACTGAGTCGTTGTGTTGCCAATACGGACAAACCAAATGCCTTCTCTAGAGATATAAGTGCTTTTTTTTTTTTTTTACCCCTCCAGGGGGTCTTTATGTGGGCTATAGTGTCCCTTATACAAAAGTAGGCTGACAGGAAGGAGAGAGAGAAGACATGCGGCAAATGTCGCCGGGTCCGGGAGTCGAACCCGCGCCGGCCGCGTCGAGGACTCAAGGCCTCCAAACATGGGTCGCGCTATAATCTAAGCCACCACGGCGCGCCCATGCAAGTGCTTTTTAACCACAATGCCAAAAATAAAAATGTTTGAAGGAGTCAAAAAGAGCCTTTGAAACCTTTTTGTATGTTTGTTTGGTCAAAAAAGCAATTTTTAAAATCATAACTGATTGATAAAGTCAGTAGGAAGGGTGAAACAGCCACAGGAGTGAATACTCACTGTTCCACATGGTCCTGAAACCCTGATGGATTCTCTGTATAAGGGACATTTGTTTGCATTTTAATGATGTTAAAAGATATTTGAGACTATATGAACAGTTCTGACCATACAGGAGAAATTCATAATAAATGTAAACATGCAGTTCTAGTTTTTCTTTTCAACATGCATTGATGTTATTATAGTTCTGGAAAACTATAATAACTCATTAAAACACCAAACTTGTGTTTTAATGACGATTAATAAGTGTTCTTTATTAATCATCTGAATGTTCTTTCCGACGTTGAGTGAATTTAATTGTTTTACAGTGTAATGCTAAACTATTAACAGTAAATCTTTTAAGCTTCCTGTAAATAGCTGTTTGCCCTAATAGCGGCGCTCATATTGCGACAAACGCATTCATGATTTACGTCTCGTTTCATCGGCGTTTGCGCTTTAGTGCTGACTCCAGCAAACGCTGTCACTGGAAGCAGAACATACTGCCACAAGCACAGTAATAAGCCTTAATTTGTTTTCAAGCACGTTTTCTTTTTAAGAGGGTGAGTAATAGGAATGATAATGGTTCTTTTTTATTTTTTGCGATGAGGTGTTTGCTGGAAGCTCGGAAAGTGTGTTAATCACAGTCCTCGTTGTGGAGACCGGCCAGCCTAAGCTCATAATCCTCTCAGCTATTTTCACTATTATCCCTTCTCACTGACAGGCAGATACAAACAACCGCAGCAGGGGCTAATACTACATCAGCGGGGCACAATCGCCCGTCCAAGGATGAGATGCTCACCATCTGCTGTGTTTACACTTTCAGACTTTCAGTCGGTGTTCCTCTGACAGCCTTTGATGCTTTAATGATTTCTCTTGTCTCCCAGCTCTCTTGGTTTGTTCCATCGCTGTTTACTCAGGAGTTCACTGCGTTTCTTTCATCACCACTGGAATCCTCAATTTCTCACCAAGATATCTCAGAAAGACATGGAGTTATGGGAAGAAAAGTAGTTTTGAGAAATTAGGGATGCTCAACAGTGATCGACTTGGATTTTTATTCTTTTATTTATTTATTTTTTAGAAATCTTCTGTTGAAAGACTTTTTTGAACTATACCCTTGCAAAAAAAATTATAATAATAAAATCAGTGAATCTGTTGAAATTTTATGTGATAGACCACCATAGAATAGCACGGAGCTGCTAAGCTGTGTGAAGTATTTTTTGTGGTACTATTGTGATAATAATACTAACTTCCTGTATTGTTAGCATCATAGCTGTGATTGCTTGACTTCTCATTTATAACTACAAGCACAAATTTTACTCTTGAGACACATTCCCATTTGTAATGCAACTCTTTATGACACCAGTCACGTAAAGAGAGCAGTTTAGTGATTCTTATCACTAAACTGCTCACAGTAACTACAAATTTATTGATATGTAATTATACTGTCATTGAATACACAGTGGAGAACTAACAATCTCGACAATATGGACAGTTTGGGGGGATTTAAGCGTCATTATTTGGACTTTAAAGCAACAATGATGAATCAACATTCTTATCATGATAAATGATAAACGATACGGTAAATTCCCACCCCTAGTTAACGGATATTTACGTACATTTGTAATCCGTTGTATTGGTGAAGAACAACAACTTTCAAGTCTTTCAACCCGATCCCCAATTGGATTTAGGCCGCAACTTTGACTGGGCCATTTTAATACATGAATATCCTTTAATCTAAACCATTTTACTGTAACTCTGGGACTAAGTTTAGGAAACTTTTCCTGCTATAAAGTGGGTCTCCATCCTAGTTTCAATCTTTTGTCGTTTTCACCATCAAGTCTGACCCGGTTTCCTGCTGAAATAAAGGGATGTTCTCACTGCATGATGCTGCCACCGCTGTGTTTTTGCTGTTGCTATCTTTCTGCATTCAGCCCAGAAAGTTCCCAATTGGTCTCATCTGACTGGTGCACCTTTTCCACATGTTTGCTCTGCCTCCTGTAGCTTATGGCAAACTGTCACCGTCTCATGGTTTTCTTCTTTGCAAGCCTCTTCAGAAGAAAAACTGACAGAAGTGGGTACTTCAGTATTTCTTTCAAAATGTGCTTTATCTTTAGACGACATCAGCAGCTGTGATCCGGTATTCTATAAAACCATTTGTGGAAAACTATGAGTTGTGGAGATGGACCCCAAATTGCTGCCATTTCTTTATGTCACACAGAAGCTATTTACTCGTGCGAGCAAAGCTTCTCAGGCATGTGTGGGACACAAAGCATCTAGTGTGTGTGCAGAGAAATGAGAAAGACAAAAAAAGAACTAAATGAAACCAGACAGTATGAGAGAAAAGAAGGTGAGTGTAACATTTCTGAACTGTAACCAGACACTCGGATTACGTTCAACATGAGAGTCGGGAGCAGGGTGTCACTGCTCCCCCGAGCCTCAATCTGTCACCACATAGTCACACACACACACGCACACACGCACGCACGCACACACACACACACACACACACACACACACACACACACACACACACACACACACACACACACACACACACACACACACACACCACACACACATCTGTGCTGGACTGAACCCTGCAGGGAGATTTTGCATTCACAGGGTTTTTTCCTAAGTTTCATGACACATTTCCAGGATTTGAGATTACGATTTTTTAGCCAATTTTTTAAAAATGGATGGACGGACAATGAGTTTTCGTTGAAGTCTCAACCTACAAATATTTTCCCATTGTGTTTTTTTTTTCCTCTTTATTCTGAAAATTAAATCTCTGACTTTTCTATACTTTAAGTAACCCTGACCTTAAGGAAACATCCGATCTGTTTTTGGCGAACGATCAATTCCTTTTCCTCCTTGACATTAGTTTTCCTTTCAGCTATCATCAAACATTTATGCTGAATATGGTGATAGTCTGAAAAACAAGAAGCGCTTCGGCAGCAGCAGTGCCATTTGTTGTCCCCAGAGAAAGCGGTGATGACATCACTAAAATGTCCAACTAACAAACAGAGCCTGAACGCCACACGGCTGCACTAGATCTGCACTTTAGAAAATGGAAACTTTGCTGAAGCTTATTAAGTCTCGTAAGTGAGAGATGGTTTCCTTACTTCCTGGTTAAATCCATTGTGAACAACCTAAATACACACTGAAAATTGAAAGAATTTTTTTTGTCAATACAAATGCTTTATTTGTTAAAGTATTTCTAATGACATACTTTAGTTTACTTCCTAGCTCTGGATGTTAAAAGCTTCTGCAGTTTATGTTATAAGACCAAATTCTTTTCATGATAAGAAATTATTCACGTTAACGACAATATCCACCTCTAATACAGTATAAACATGTTAACCAGAGTCAATTGTTTGCCACTAAAGCTCTGTTAGACTTTATGAAGGTGGTTGTCTTTAATCGTTGTTTAATCAGATGAAAAATAAAACTCCCCTCTGGTCACAGACCATATTTCACTCAGTACTTGGCCAAAGAAAACCCAAATTATGTTGCTTTTAATTCAGCAGTTTTTAAAGTGAAGAAAATTCAAATGTGCTACTGTTTCCTACATCATGTTTCATACTATATTGAGCAAGAAACATGGCTCTGTGGATATGCAATAAGCATGTTTGCTTTTTATAAACGTTAGCATTTAAATTAACTAGCATACCGGCTACCACTATTTTGTTATAGTTTTTCAGAAGAAATCAGAGTCGACAGGTCACACCTTCACAGAAACTAGAGGGGGAAAACAAAATTAAGTTGCAGTAAAAAAAAAAGCTTCTTTTTTAAAATCTGCTCTTCATGTTTTAGTAAAATATTCAATGTTTTATGATTTTCTTGATTTCTAAATTTCCAAAGAAGAGGAAGAAAACAAGAATTAAATAGAATAATCAAGAAGGCCCTGCGAGCTTTTCAAGATAAAAGAAGAAGGTTTGGTGGAGGGAGAAAGAAATGAAGACTCGTATCGGGAGATATTTTATTAATAAAGTACACGAATAATACAAGGATGAAAGAGAGAATGCAAAATAAAATAGATTGAAATCTAGAGCACCGATGTGATAGACTTAAAATGTGGTACAATAATATCTAAGAAGAAACTTGAGTGGAATTGAACAGATTTACAGGTTTGATATAGAAATTATATATATATATATATATATCCTGAGCTGTCAGGGTTTTTATTTTAACACGGGAGCAAAGAGCTTTAATGGGAAACCGAAGTAACGCAGAGAGGTTCTAATATCTCCATCATCTCTGCTCTGTCTTTTATAGTCGGGCAGTTTAACGCAGTCTGAGCACGCAGAGGCCACAGGAAGTGGACGACCCCCACGAGGGGTCACCAGGACAATCAGCTCTTTTTATGACCGCGGAGAGAAAGCAGCATCCGTCTAATCCTGAGAGAAATATTGTCTGAAATAAGAAAAAGGAAGTTTGACTGCTGCTGAGCGCGATGCTGCACTTTGAGGGTTTTTGTTTTGTTCTGGAGCAGAATTACAGCCTGTCAGGCTCTGAGTGGAGAAAGGCCTTCAAGCAGGAGAGGGGGGAGCGACTGACGGGCCCTTTGTCAGAGGACCTGATTGTTGTGTGTGCCCTGACTTTTTTTTTTTTTTTTTTTACAACGGTACACCCCCACTCTGTGGACACTCTGCTATGAAAATTAAAAACAAAGAGAGAGAGAAGAGAAGAGAAGAGACCACACGCTTTCCCTGACAGCAGAAGCGCCCATGAAATTATCACAGCAATGCATTACCTCCGAGAGGAAATTACATCTATCTGCGATTCTTTTCCTCTCATCCTCTTTTCCTTCAACCTCACTTTGTTTCCGTCTGCCTGCGTCTCTTTTCTTTTCCAACTTCTCCTCCGTCACCGCTTAAACTGCAAAGACGCTTCCCTTTGCTCGCATTGTGCTTAACTGCAAATATTTTATCAGTATGTATGCGCCATATGAGAAGTGCCATTAATCTCCTTTTTCCCGTGAGGATTGTGTTGTTTGTGTGAGTAATGAGCTCTGGATGTCCATGCTGTGTCTCAGTTGTCCTTAATTGGCGCAGCGTGACTCTATTAGAGGGATCCACAGTAATTAACGTCTTCTGTAGTTTAGGAATCTAACCTTGATGCGTCACAGGCTTTGACATCTTTTGAGAAGCTTTGCTTTACTCTATAATTTTTCATTTTCATCTAAGTCGTTTCTCCTCCCTTTTTTTCATAATGAATGATTGTAGTTGAGTCAGGATTGATTCAACTTGAAGATTTTCACTGTTTTTTTTTGTTAGTTTTTTTTAATTGGAAACGACAAAAATAAGGCAAAACTTCTGACTTGGGAGATTAAAAAAAGAGACATTTGGATAAAAAAAAGTCAAAAAAAAGAAGAAAGAAAGTAGCATGTTTAGAACCTATAAGTTGAATTATTTATTACTGTCACTGCCTATGATCAGAACAATCATGAGACCTTTTAAAGCGTTCGTTTATTTTTTTCTCACCTGTCAGAGTTGTGTGGTCCGCCTTGAGCATGTTCCTGTTCCATCGCAGGACCAAAATGGAGGCACGCCGCCATGCGCACATCATCACCAACTAACCCGACATGCACAGCACACACAAGCTCCATCAACAAGACTAATTCTGACATTCAAGCTGAAGATTGCATTCGGATATATTTTATATCAGATCCGAAGGCAGAAAAGGAATCTACCTCTGAATACAAAGTGTCAAGTTTTCAAGTAATAATCTGGGCCGAAACACGTTGCAGTCGCTGGCTTCGTCCAGTTTTTACTGCTGTGGCCAGAGGAGCCAGATGACGAGACTTTTGAACAGGCATGATAAAGTAACCAGGCTCCAGCTGGATGTTCTCACTGGGAGCTTTCGTTGGCAATTTTCCGTTTTGTTCGTCCAGATTTCCACTAAAATTAAATCAATAGTTTCCGTCTTTTGCTAGACACTGAGGAAACTTGGTGTGCCAGAAAAGCATCCTTCGTCTTTTTGTAATGTAATTATTTTTTGCTTTGCTGGAGAGAGTGAAACACTCACAGACATTTGTTTGTATCTTCCTACATGTATTTAGTTTCATATTTTTGCTTCAGCAAATAGACCCATCAGGTGTCAGAAGGCTCTAGTGTCTGCAGCTGCTCTCTGCTGAATTACCAAATCCTCTGGCTGAATCGAACCAGAGGTAAACTTGTCCTTTTTTTTTTTCCCTTTTCTTTTCCCAGTTCCTTCGTTGTCATTCCGGCCGTGCCGTTCTCATAAAACACTCTCGGCCTGGCCGCGGACGGAGACGGCATACATCTCGCACTCCTGCTCCCCCTGGGAGCGACTTGTGCCTCTGCGTTTCTACATTTACTTCCTCGACGGCTTAGGTGTCATTCGTCTTTGAAAACCAAATCAGTTCCATGTCAAGCTCGTTTAAACACATCCTCCTTCATCCTGCACTCTGAGCACTGGATCAGGATTGATACTGGCTGGGCCTCGGTTGTAGCGTCAAACGCCTGGAAGCTTTAACGGATCTTCAAATAAGGTGATTTGATTTGTTTTATTGATCAACATTGGTTTGAATTAGAAAAACGGTATAAGTTTGTAGAAATAATATTTTAAATCATATTAATGCATTAAGGATTTTAAATTTTTACGGATAAAATACATAAGTCGCTTTATGTGTTCAAAATCCATCTGATGGATGGATTTGTTGCTGATTTATGGAGTTATTTTACTGCAGGAGTGAGATTTTTATATTTACTTGAAGGAATCACAATTTCACACACAAATGTATTGATTATTGGAGATAGTCACGACTAGAATCAAGAGCTTATGTGTCAATCTATTTTAATCGTCTAATTAAACAAAGAAACAGAACCAAAGCAAGAATTTATTTATTTTTATGCTTAACAGAATATTCATGGTATTAGTTTATTACAAGGTCTGAGTCTGAGGATTTCTCTGAAGCTTAAGGAAAGTGATTTTGCTCACAACCTAACAGCTTTTAGCCGTTATTGAAAGTTTAGGAGAAGAAAAGGAAGAAGGAAGTGACTGGAAGCCAACTTTGATCCATGTCCACAATTGAACCAACAGAGAGAAACTGATAAGGAGAGACCTTACTCTGGTCCCAAATCAAATGTTTTGTCACCTTTCTAGCTTGCATAAAATGACAGAAAAGAAAAATCACCCTGAAGATTAAATAACTTTATGATATTGAGAAAATTGTGGGGGTGGGGGAAGAATAGACCAGAACTTGACTGAGAACTCATGCAAAATTAGACCAAAAATGACAAAAGTGCACACAAATTATTATGCATTTCAGTCTTAACAAGTGATCGAATTTGTTTTTATTTTTGACCGCGCTCCTTCTGCTGCTCTCTGTGGTTCTGTTTGGACTCTTTCTCAGATCAGAGCTTTGCTGCAGCTCATGTCTCACTAAAATACCAACAAGAAAAATAAAATGCTTCTATTCTTTAGAAGTGCTTTTTTTCCCTTCTAACTTCTGAGAGACAGATATGTAGACAATTAGATAAACCATGTGAGGCTGAAAGAACTGCGCTGCCATTCTCAAGATTTCAACGGAAAGACAAGCGCGGATTCAGAGCTTAACAACAAGGCTGACCATGAATTATTCATGGTTGATTTGGACTTTTTGCTGCTTACAAGTAACTCTGTTCAGTGTAGCAAGGCTGCTATGTGTGATCATAAAAAGTATTTGTAGATCATAACATAATTGCACAGTTTGAAGATCTCAGGAAAATCAACTGCGTGATTTTTGTTCCTCTGATAGATCTCTTATCTAAAGGTATAGTGCAAACATTTTACAAGATCTAGGTCGATGCGGTCCACTGTAGTGATATTACACGTCACCTAAAATACACACAGCTTTAGCGTTTGCTTTGAAGGATTTAGTCAACTTGACACAGGCAACCAACAGGTTTCAGTGCCTTGTTGAAGTGCAAGGCCAATGACAGGCTGCTTAGGGCAAACTATATGTAGATAAAACTTAAAGAACAGTTGGTAAATGTCAATATAAACTTAGCATTTAGTTTGAACATCATAGCCAGATCACGTGTCACACACAGACAAGAGGGCTGCCGCAGCCCAGGTGATCTCTCTTATCTTTAACATCATTGCAAAAGAGGAAGAAATATTGAGATTTGTTTAGAGAGAGAGAGAATGTGTATTTTCAAGCTGTGGGGACAACAGCTGACGTGAAGTTACACTCAATCTAACTTTGAACTTATTCAGGAACTGATATTGATCATTGATCGATTTGACACATAGGCTCAGATTATCCTCCTGTCGATGTTCGTTCAGTAAAACCTGAGCGATAGAGTCACTTCAGTCGGATATTTTTTTTGTTTCTGTACACTACCTAGCTCAGTCATATTTCCTTTTTTTTAATCTTTTGAGATTATTTTGGCTTCTTGCTTTCCTACAACCCTGATGTATATATGATCTCTCTTCTGATGGGACGGAGTGTTTTAATCAAGGTCTGCTCCGTGCCCGGGTAACGATGTCTAACATCACCGGCAAAATCTGTTTCAATATTTCCTGCAAATGTATCCCAAACACGCATTAATACATGGAGTTCAAACGGCTGTTTATGTTTGCATATCTGTGTTTGTTTACGTCTCTTCCTCCGATAATCCCAATCACAGACATACTGTCACAGTCGCAGCAGTTGTATCTGAAATCTGAACCTCCCTGCTGCCCACACAGGCCTGGGCAGGGAGATACGGAGGGATCGGCACAAACAAAATGGAGGGGAACAAAGACATTCAGACAAGTGGCTGCATGATGCAGAGGGGAAGAAAAGACAAGTGCGTGTTAGATTTTCCACCGCTGCTGGATAGTTTTATTGTTATTTCTTCGTCCAGGTGAAGAGAGTTCACCACAGTGGCTGGACCAGCGATAATCCCTCTGAACTCACAGATAATCAAAGCTCTCTGCTGGTTTTAGCTCTGACGTATTTGACCAAAACGCTTTATTTCACTTTGATTTGGAGCTTCGCCTCATTTTTATTGGCGCGTTCCTGTTCAGTCAGTGAGTTCTTCGGGGAGCATGAGGAATCCTTCATCAACGCGTCCGCAAGATTGTGCTTTTCTGTAAAGATAATGGTTCCACAAAGTATTGAAACCCCTGAAAACTAATCACATTAGTCACGTTACAACTGCAAACTTTTGTAGACATTTTTTTCTTAAAATAGAAGGAATCTAATAAGTATTTTTCCAAATGTTTTACAAAAACAGAAATATGAAAAGTGCGGCAATTTCTTATTTATTTATTCGTCCCCAACCTAGAATTAATACTTTGTAGAACCAACCATTTTCATCTGCAGTTATCTGCGAGCATTTTGGGGCCATTTCTCTACCTGATGAGCACTTCAGACATTTTTGCCCTTTCTTTTGAAAATGGTTTAATTTTTAGCTACATTAGATGGCTAAAAAAGACTTCAATTTTGATGTCAATTGCCACAGATTCTTAACTTTAATCTAGGTTTGGACTTTGAATGGGCCGTTCTAATACATGTATACTGTTGGATGTAAGTTGTTCTGGCTGCAGGTTTAGAGTCGTTGTGCTAGAAGAATTGTTGTGCACTTACTAACATGTTTTCTTGTGCCTGCGGCAAGGGTGCAGTCCGTTTTTGGCCTTTCGAAAAGCTGGTTTTATGAATATAAATGCACGCCACACTTTTCAGATCTGTATGTGAAAATATATAATATAATTTTACTCCCTCCCCATATTTATGAAGAACTTTGTGCAGGTATGTCACATTAAATCCATATGAAGAAACGTACGTTTATAATTGTAACGTGGCGAAATGTGAAAATATTCATCGTGATGTATGTCTGATCTTTCTCTATTTTTGAATAGTAATCTTTATTTCCTCTCAATCTGATCTTCAGCTCCTCATCTAGTAGTTTTGATGGTTCAGTGCACATCATCCTGTAAGAATGGGACATTTCTAACTTCCACCAGAAACATCTAAAGGTGTAAAAGCTTTTCTATGAGTTAGAGATTAAGTTTTAAGAACAGCGTCTTTGTATCGGGGTCTTATTGAACGTTCAATCCCAAACAACATACCTGGCAAGAGCTAAATTGACCGAAGACTTTACCCGAACCACAGACTGACATTTTGAGGATTGTCAAGAAAAAGTGGTGATAAATGACTGTCACTGTTATTGTGTACTTTTTTTCTTTGCCCACACGACATGACAAATGAACACATTAGGCAGCAGCCAGACTCCCGAATTCGATTTCCTTACATCGCTCTGTGAGGAGCTAAAGGCTGTTTTGAATAGGCAAATCACAAAATCAGCCTGTACAGCTTCATGTTTTACTTTTTACACAACACCGAGGTTAAAAAGCAGATCATTGTATGAAACATTAAAATAAAGTAAACCTTAAGTGTGGACTATGAGCTTGATTAGCAGAAGGAAAGGAAAACAGAATATTCTCAACTAAGAAAAGGCAGTAGGAAACTATTTACATATAAATTCAATTCAAAAACATAAAAACCGAGTCAGAAAAGAGATTTCACCTTTTCTGCAAACTCAACAGCTCTATCAGCAATTTCTTTAAATGATTGTGACTGAATTAACTTTGTATTATATTTATAATTTTTTTTAACTGATCAAAGTGTCAAGGAACCTATTATCAGAAATCAACCTCTTGTTTGGTTGGACTAAAAAAACAAAATGACACCAAGTCCTCATTCTTCCTGTTTTCACAAATATTGCAGTTGGTTATTCATTAAAAAAACACTACAATAAAAGCACAAATGTTTAAATTTGATCATGACTTTATTTAAGCATTTTGTTCAAATGATACACGTGTGTGATAAATAAGTTCAAAATCTAAATAAATACACAGCAAAAGTAAGCTGGACTTTCGTTAACCAGACACACGCTTTCGCCCACGTCCTTTTTTACCTTTGCAGTATTGGAGACGTGCAAACAAGAACATTCACCTGATCGAACAGTCAGCAGCAATGACTGCTTCATGTAAAGTCAAAGCTCGTTACGCTCACCGCTTGTCAGTGGGAGGACCGTAAACGAGCCGGAGAGCCGTCCTCTGTTCGCGTTCGTGTGATAGAAGAAATTCCCATTGTTTCATCATCGCTCAACAGCAGAGGGTCTATAAAGCGATGATGGACACACAAATATCCTCCATTTGGCCCCCGGAGTTGGCCGCACACAATCCATCAACTAAAAGCTCGAAATGCACAAACACACTCAGAGGCACAGAAATATCATACTTCTAGTGGCCATTTAGTTATCACTTCTGTAATGATGGCCCTGTTTCCCCCCAGCATCTCAGCTCAGCGTGGCGTATTCTGGCCTTCAAAAACATCCTATTTACTCCATGCCATTTACAGATCAATCCATCACACACACACACACACACACACACACACACACACACACACACACACACACACACACACACACACACACACACACACACACACACACACACACACACACTAGTTCTATGTGAACAAGACACGGCCAAATAGATGTATGGGCATAATGAAAAGAAATAGCGCCTTCTTAATTACAATATTTTAGCTATTTAGGGCTATTAAATGTTGCATGAACCACTTTTAGATTATTTATCTGTCACACAGATGACTCGAGAAATGAATTTATGACACTATTATGTGCAGAGGGGTTCACGGTTGGGTCAATCCCGGCCAAAAGCGTTTTTTTTCTTATTTATACTGTTTGTAAAACACACCCAAATGATCACTCCTCCAACGCTCTGCTTGACAGTCGATATGTTGCATTTTTCATCAGATACCTCCACACTGTCCACACATTGTTTTCCCAGAAACTAGGATGTTTGTGCAAATCCAGAAGGTGCGAACTTAAACTGAGCAGCCATGTTGTTTTTAGAAGGAAGCTGTTTTGTTCTGGTCGGGAGGTTTTCTTTATTTTGATTAAATAAAGTTGACAGCATTCATGTACTAATTACCTTCTTAATCCCAGCGTAGAGAAGGAGATGCTTTATTCGGATGGTAAATGGACCACATTTATTTACAGTTCACAGCAGTTTTATGTAAGTAACTCTTTACCCATTTGCACTCACATTCACACATTGATTTGCCAACTGGTATGCCACTTAAGGTAAGGTAATTTTATTTATTGTCAGGATCTGTGTTTTTCTGTGAATTTATTTAGAGTTTTCTGTGTCCCCGAGTCTTCGTGTTGTCCCATCTTCCCCTTGATTGTTTCCCAGGTGTGCCTCGTTTCTGTGATTACCCTCCCGTGTATTTAATGTCACCTGTGTCTCAGCGTCTCTGTCGGGTCCTTGTCAATGTGTCCTGTCCATGCGTGTGGCCTGTTGCTACCAGTGCTGAGCACTAGCCTTCCGCTCTACTGTGCTGCCAGGTTTTGTGGACTTTTGGAATTATTTAAGTCTATTTTCATCATTAAACTTCCATCATTCATCTCATCTGGGTCTGCCGCGTCTGCCTCACCACCTCACACCACCACTTCCTGACATTTATGTAGCACATTCTCAGCAACAAGACATTTCAAAATGATTTACATGAGTTAGAAGGAAATACAAGCAAAACAACAAACTAAAGGAAAGACAAAAGGTAAAAGTGTTGGTTCCCCACATTTAATAAGAATGAGTAGTCCATAATTTATAAACTCGTAGGGGTTTCTCTGGATGCTTGTTCTGATAAAACTACATGTTGGCTGCAGTTGTTCTGGGTTGAGTTCTGGATTTGTGCAATTTAACGTTAGATGTTGGTTCTCCATGTTTGATTCTTCTTCTGGGTTTTTAAGTAGATGGTACATTCTAAGTTTGTTCTAGATCTGTAAACTAACAGGAGTTTCTCTCGTTCCTGCTCCGATATTAAACGTCTAAAGCTAAATGTTGGTCTAAAGTAAAAAAGTACTCCACATTAGAGGCTCAGTATCCTGGATCACAGCTCTTTTATTTTGTCTTACATTCGATCAAACTCTGTAATTTGTCTCATTTACTAATTTAAGAACTCTTTTCATTGTCCTGAGCTGTGCAAAGGTTTCTCTAGAAACAGACTTTGTATTTATTTTAATGTGCAAGTCGTTGACCTTCTTAATGACCATATATAGACAGGTATACCATTCTGTGAAAAAGAACACAAAGTCCCAATAACTACTTCCTTTCTTCTGTCAAAATAAGAGTCTTAAACACAGATCCATGTTGTGAACCTTATCTGTGGTTGATGACAATGACCTAAACGTACCAGACAAAGTCACATTGGACATGAACATGGCATTGTTTAATATTGTAGGTATAAAGCAAAAACACATCACGATTCCACTCCTGCAGTCCTGCCACCCAACTTCATAAACTATCTGGTCTTGAATCTGCATTCCCGGTGGCTGTAATCTATCATTCCCCTCACATTGTCTGTCTCCCATCCTATTCTTCTGCTTTTTTCTCCTTCTCTGCTGCCGTCTCCAGACTAACTCGTGGTGTAGACTGAACAAATGTGGGAGGTTGCGTGAAAGGAGGAGGATTACCCTCGTGATAACTAAAGGACTCCACTGTGGCCGGAGTTTCGGCCTCACAGAGAAAAAAAAAAAAGATGGGGAAGTCGAATCGAAGCTTCTCTTCTGGCTCCTGGAGATGTTTTATGTTCAAGTTGTTAAGGTCAACACCGCACTCCGGTGGGGGTGAGAGAGTGTCTGTGCATGATTGGTAGCGATTGTAGTGAAGAAGGAGTGTGCGTTTGTGTTGGAGTGTTTGTGTTAACACAAAGGCTTTCTCCGAGTTCCCAGCCTAATCTCTGTAAGCCTTTATGAAAACACACTTCTGCTTCTGATCAAGAGGTGATAGTCGCAGCTTGCAGGAAGCTACAAAAAGCAATCTTCTAAACATCGATGCGCCACACACCAAATAACATCCTCTACTACTGGAAGCAGAGGGAAGGGGTTGGAAAGCAGATATGTACCTTAGAGTGTGTGTGTGTATGTGTGTGTGGGGGAGTACTGACAAAAGGGATAGGGAACATCTGGATGCTTGTGATAGCTCTGCTCACATGCGTTACGGGCCAAATTAATCAAACCTGTTGGGTTGGGGGGACCGTCGAGCGTTGATGTGCGTGTGTACATGGCGTCTATTAGGAGTCGATCCACGTTGTGGACAACATAATACCGACATATAGTCATTCAGGGACGAGAGAGGGAGAGCAGTGAAGTGAAACTATAAATCAGTGAGCTGACATCTGCAGGTTGACTGGCCTTTATATTAGAGCTGAGGCTGGTTAGCAGAAAGAGAAAAAAACGGCATCATGTTGTAACCTCTGAAACTCTTTTTTCGCCTTGAAAGGTATGTTAAAAAAAATCTCAACTACTTTGTTCTGCTGTTATTTTGACTTGCGTTGAGGTGTCCACAGGGGGATCTATTGCTGCAGTTGTTCACAGTTTTAGTCAGTGACTCAAAGGTGCAAGCGGACTGTTCATTTTTAAGCACAACAGCAACTTACAGTTACACAAAGAGTCAATTTAGTCACTTTTGTTCTAGATCAAAATATATTCAAAAATCTATGAGAGAATGAAATTGAATGGTTCCCTTTATAGAAGTTTACCAGGTGAATAACTCCAGATTTTTTTGTAATGTTGCAATAGAAAAACCCTCTCTCAAAAAATGCTTAAGTGCTACAGTTTGTGGATCTGCACAGGGAATGTTAAACTTTGACTGTCATGTACCTCAGGTAAGAGTTACAAGTGAAAAGCATAATTCGCATGGTTTTCACATGCAAATTATTCCCAGCCTAATCATTTCTTTCAATTACTGTATATTGCTTGAGACATGTATATTTAAACTCACACTTCCTACAGATGTTTTCATGTGAAGCAGTTTGCTAAAGAGCTAGCCTAACGTTGGCGTGTTTACCCTCTCTTTTATTATGCCTCACTAATAATTTATTTTTTGAGATACTTCAGTGGTGTTCCTGTTAATCGTGTGCTGACATAACAGTCAGAAAACGTCCTCCTGCTTCTTAAACGCCGTGTTTTGCTTTGAACGTTATAAAATGTAAGGATCAGTGTTTCAGCTGCTCTCTAAGCAGATCTCTCCCACTGTGGTTATATTTGTGAAGTGTGAAAAGCACTTTAATGGTTAGACCCAGACACACAAAATTAATAAAATAATGTGTACAGGTTCGCACAAAAAAAGATAAATAATACAAACTTGACACAAAGCAGTGTGATGGTTTGGTCAGCATTGCCACTGTCGCTGTTAAAACCCAAAGAAAAAATCTTGTGTCTGTAACTATGAAGCCCTGGGGATCCTGGTGTACATCTCTGATGTAGAGAAACCATAAAAGTGATTAAGCCAGAGGTATTTTCTCCCGCCACTTTTGGCCGTAATGGATTTGAGAATGCTGAATGACTCGGCCACCATCGCTTATTTCCCAACTTGGCTTTTAGGGTCGATAAGAATTAGCATTCTCCTTTTCAAGAAAGTGATTTGCCGTCCACCGTTCCAGATTCAGGTTCCACTCATAACTAGTGAGAAAAAAACCAAACAACGTTTGTCACAGTTTTTACTTTCATTTTTTGCGGTAATGAATCTGGCTCCAGATGAGTTATCTAATATCTTTTGTGTATGATTGATTGATGCGGAGGATGTAAGATGCTTTTTTTCCCCCCGTGAAACACTCCAGTACAGGGATAACGTGACTTTTTCTGCTGTTCTGTCCAATGTTAATGTGATTTCTCTACATCAGCTGCAATTTTCTCCCGAGCCTGCCAGTTATCGACAGATGAATACATCAAAGTAACTGTTAAGGTGTGCAAAGGCAAGGGGTTTATGCTATGGTCAATGTAGCATCAGGGGGAGAAAAAGACTAAACTCTAAGGCAGAGATGAGGGGCGTTTACTCGTTCATCTTAATCTTTAAAAAATAAAGTCTTCTTGTTGAGTTTGACAGAAGGTAAAGTCGTTTTATGTAATTCTTTTTATTGTCGCAAAGAAAACATCCATTTCTTTTCCTTATTCCAGAACGGTGGATTTTCTCTTATGAAAATCAAGACGAGTCGCACCGATCTGCCCCAGAAGATCGATAAGTGTTTTTCATGTCGACAGCTCCCATCAGACAAATGGTGCGTTTATTGTCATTATTTATCTGTCCTCGTTGCAGCCGCCACTCCCTCACATTCTCTCACTCTCTGTGTCTGTCGATTACCGTAGGTAGAAGTGACGGCTGTGAAATTAAATTAAGTGCCATCCCCACCCCTCCGTCCACCTACTCCCCCCCCTCAGCCTCCTCCGACATGCAGCGGTTTTAATGATCACGAAGCTGGGAAGCATTCCAAATGGCAAACGATTTAATTGAGAAAAATGAAACGGACAGCGGTACGTTCATTTGTCTAAATAGAGGTGCTCTGGGTTGCGGAGGGGTAGCTGTGTCTTCATTTTTATTTATTTTTTTACCCCATCTCTCTTTTAAACTAAGTTACTCGAAAGAGAATGTGAGAAAATTTCATTATGTGAGGTCTGAGATGAATCAACATGATGAATTTCTTTGCTCACCTTAATTGTGTTTTGCTGAGCGGAAACTCAGACATTTGTACTGCTGGATGTTTGGATTGCTTAAAGGATTCAACAGAAAATATTCCACAAAGCTGCATTTCAGTTAGATAATATGATTTTTAATATGTGGCAAAAATGACTGTATGGTTGGCCATAATCCAGTCTAAACAGATTCCTGACACCAGTCAGAACCAGTTAAAAATACCCTTCGGTTTAAATGCTGAGACTCAGTCTGACATTTTATTAAATCTATGACTTGCACAGTATGTATTCAGAACTCAGTAGCTCCAAAGTGCAGTGAAACATCAACATTTCATCAGTACCATATGGTCTACTGGGAGATAACAGATGCTGACGGCGACTGTTTTTCCTGACAGGTATATATATTTTAAACTAATCACGGTTTCTGCTGGACAGCCTCATTACGCCACTCCAACACAGAGACGACTGGCTCAGATAAAGTCATAAACCCAGCATAACTTGTTTCTAAAGATTTTGGGGTTGTGGCTGACATAAAGTATAAAACATTTATCAAGAGTTAAGCTTTCATGGGGAACTTAACAAAAAAAAAAACCTTAACCTTTAACCTCTGGTTCAACATGTGCAACATCCCAATGTTTGTGATGCTACATTGCATATAACTAACATGTGAAGCTAGCCTGAGTAGGCATGAAAAATTGGTTCAATATGCTGTGTAATGTACAATGTTGCATCTTTACAGTTTTGATCAGGGTTTAAGATAATTAAATATAACAATCTACTTGGGCAGTCCGTACATCCTCCCTCATTTTGTTGGCTACCGCCTTAGCAGCAGCTCATGTGGCCTTCACTCCAAGTCTGTCATCTGTTTTCTTCTGCACATCATACAGGATTATCCTCAACACTGTTAAAAAATAAACAAACGATATGCTTCCTGAAGTCGCAAGGTACTGTAAACGGTTTTCTAGGAGCAGCATTGGACTTAGCCCTTGTCTGGCTAAAAACATCTGTAGCGCAGCCTCAGATTCTTCCAGAAGCTTCTTCTTTTTCTCTGTTTTCTCTTAACAGTTCTTCATTTTAATTACGATAAAGTTAGGAAAATTAAGGTAGGGATTAATAAAATATCCTAAAATATCCTGAAAGCCTTTTAAACTTTGTTACTACACTACTGATCACAAATGCAACGTCATATTTTTATCTTATCTTCTATCTCATCGCCATCACTGGTCGCTATGGAGAACCGCAGGCTGAAATTTGCTGACGTTTCTTTTCAGGGTGTTTTTCTAAAGTGACTCAGTTGCTTTTGTGATAGTTTTCTATATTTTACAATATTGGGGTTTTAAACGTCATTAATTAAAATTTATCACTGTCATCATAACTCCAAATTCTTATCAAGATGCATATGGTGAAAATTAACATACTGTCCTGGTGATACCAGCTTGTTTGGCTTTTTTTTATGTTCTTCATGAGAGTTGACTCGACTGAGTCCTGAACTGGTAATGAACGTCTCAGTAGGGAACATGATCATCTGAATCATGTTTTGGAGACAAACCTGTAGCCTGGCCTGAGCAACCTGGACTCTGCTCTTCATCTCTGTCTCATACTCAGGATCTCTCTGGTCGCTTCTGCAGACAGGGGTTAATGTGACTGACCCCTCCTCACCCCCATCCTCTGTTTGCTCCAGTCCCCCAAGCCAAACCCAACACATCACTCCCAGTTCACCCAGCGTAATCTGTGATTATGTGTCATGCAGGAGGCCATCCATTCCAGATTAATTTATTCATCTTCCACTGCTGGGAGACTGATGGTGCAATATATCCGAGGGAACGAGTGCAGCGGAGGAGAAAGATCATCCGTTTTAAATCCTTCGCTCTGTCTGAGGGGTGAATATCGGCTTGTTTCACCTCTCCTCTCCTTTCTTCTTCGTGGCCACTGCCTACCAAGTTGTCTGTGTAATACAACTAATCTGCTAATTAAAGACAAAGTCCAAGGATATCAGGATCACTGGTTTATATCTTCACCTGAGATTTAATTGTGCCTTGCAGATAGGATTTTACATAACTTGATGGTTAATGTGTCTTTTGCAGGAAATAGGAGTGTGTCAAAAAGTCTTAATCTGAGTGAATCTGCAGCTCGCCTGCCTCCGCCGCCTTTTTCTCGACATTAAAGACATGCCCTGAGGTTTAGAAAATATGGCCCTTTGATCAGCAACATTAGCAGCCCTTTCGCGTTTTAGCATGAAAATTTACAGATTTGAAGGAGGAAAGGTAAGCATATCCAAATGTGGACCGGATCGGACCAAAAATGTCAGACAGAAAAAAATCTGCACACCAGGTAAAGCTCCTGCATCAGCGTGTTATAATACCAGGGCTATACGATGAGCCACCATATTTAAATGCCGCTTCGTTACCCGATCCAGTATGATTGTCCACTGGATTTGAAATTTAATTAGTTTGAATCCCAATGTTTTTTTTTATTGGAGCTTAATGTAATAAACCATGTGTTTGAATGCTCTACGCGTCTATCACATGAGAACATTGAACGCATTTCCATTGCAGTCTCAGTGTTGAGAATGCAAACTGGCTGAAAGTCAACAAAGCAGCTGGTCGTTATTAGGAACTGTTGAAACTGTTTTCTCAAACATTTTGCTGATTAACCGTCAAGAGGAAGGAGATTGGTGATGTCAGGTTTAAACCATCCCATTGTAGATAAGTGTCTATTGTTGTTCTGCTGGAAGCTGAACCTGCAGCCGTCAACTCTCACTGTCTCTGATGAAGAAAGGCAAGTACACAGCATGAAGCTGCTACCACCACATGTCACGGTGGGGATGATGTGTTCATTGTGATGTGCTACGTTTGTTTTCCATCACATTACCACTTTTTGAACAAAGGCGTCATATTAATTTTTTTTTACCACTTTACCGGAGAATCTTAAAATGTGTTTTGGATTGTTACAAACTCTAAACCAGACTTCTTAACTAACTTACACTGTCAGAATATGGAGGGATGACTGGCTTATCTCCACTTTTTTATGTTGTTTGGAGAATGTTGAATTTCCAAGGCAAGCCTCACTGCCTCGTTCTGTTGTGTCTATATCCAGTGTGCTATAAAGACGAAGCAGATCTTCAACACAGCGATGGCTCATTATAGAGTTCTCCAAATGCTGAAGAAGTGTTTGACACAAAACTCACTGTGCAGCTGAAGTTTGTGTGCGTGTGTGTGTCTTTTACAGTAAAAACCTTGCAGGGAACATGTCTGTTTCAGGCACGTAGGGACCGCTCGCTCTCCATTCTGACGCTTGAAATGAAGGTGTCAAGTCTGCAAGACGAGCAGCGGTGAGGCAGAGAGGTGGTGGGAGGCAGGGAAGACTTTTCAGGTTGCCCTCTGGCTTCGTGTTTGATGGAGTTCCCAAGATAGCGCTGGGATTGGTGGGTGGAGGGAGGTCTGGCCCCGTAGCTGAGGCTTGTGTAGGAAGAGGAGGTATTCACTGTGAATGTGTTAACGACTTTATAACTTAATTTGAAGCATTTCACATGGTGGAAATCCAGCAGTCATTTTTATGAAAATGGCTGCTGGAAAAATAATTTTTTTTTTTAGGGCTTTGGATAACAAGGATTTTCTCCCATGCTGACTTTTGCAGCAGGTGTGTGTATATCAAGGGCCAAACAAAATAATGGTCACGAGCAAAAAAAAAAATTATGTTTTGTTATATTGATGTTTAAATAAATGTAGTCACTAAGTAAATCTCATACAGTTAAAAAAAATTATTAATATGTAAATGGTTCAAAACTCAAATTTAAAATTGAAATCTGGTTTAAATTGAATGTCAAATCATATATAATTAATGTTTTTTTGTATAATTATTTAATATGTCCTATTTTACATTTAACAAATAACTTTATCTGTCTCACCAAACAGACCGTAGTGTCTGATTGTTTAATCAACACTTTGAATGTTAGCTCCGCCCACCCACTTTGTTGGGAAGGCTTAAAATAAATGAATGTTTGAATATTGTACTACTTAAATACTTAAGTTAAATAATTTTTTTCATTTTTTTTGCATTTAATACATAATAAATACAAATGTAAACGTATTTATTTAAGTTTAAGACTTCATGTAGAAATTTAAATAATTATAGATCCAAACTGGCTGCATGCTTTTAGTCTGTTTAGAAGACCCAAATTTGCCTTCCTGACTTAAAATGGCGTTAAAAGGTCGTAAATTTGACTTTCTGAACCCTGCAGATGAACGCGATAACTTCAAGTGTCTACTGCAAAAAATAAAATAAAAAATGTACTCAGGGATAAAGCGGACTTGTGGGGGTTCAAAATCCTCTTCCTGATATGTTGCCTGATGTCTCTTGAAGGAAGCAGAGTGTTTGAAGTGTTGCTTCAAAATACATGCATTATTCCTCAAGGACAAGAACTTCTTGAAGATGTATTATGTGAGGCTGATGCCTGAGAGATTCCATCCATCTTCTAACACCCTTTGTCCCTTCGTGGGGTCGGGAGGTGCTGGTGCCTATCTCCAGCTAACGTTCCAGGCGAGAGGCGGGGTTCACCCTGGACAGGTTGCCAGTCTGTCTCAGGGCAACACAGAGACAGACGGGACACACAACCATGCACACACACACTCACCTAGGGAGAATTTAGAGAGACCAATTAACCTGACAGTCATGTTTTTGGGCTGTGGGAGGAAGCCGGAGAACCCGGAGAGAACCCATGCATGCACAGGGAGAACATGCAAACTCTGTGCAGAAAGACTCCGGGCTGGGAATCGAACCCAGGACCTTCTTGCTGCAAGGCAACAGTGCTACCAACTGCACCACTGTGCAGCCTGAGAGGATACATTAAGTGAATATGAGAAACTCATTGAAAGTCAAATCAAACTATCAGTCCCTCCTGTCTTTTCTCTCCCTCATCAGTCCCTCTCTGGGCTGCTGCCGCCTCCTCTTCTGCTCTGTCCTCTCCAGATGTGCCACATTAATTCCACATCTGCTGTCCCCCATTAACATTCACCGTCACAGCTTGCGCCGCCTCGTCTCCAGCTTTTCCCTGCCACCCCGTCCCGGCTCCGCTTCCTGGTGAAGACT
The DNA here is from genome assembly GCF_002775205.1 of Xiphophorus maculatus. NCBI lineage: Eukaryota > Metazoa > Chordata > Actinopteri > Cyprinodontiformes > Poeciliidae > Xiphophorus > Xiphophorus maculatus. Next base: position 24,506,141 of record NC_036453.1, on the reverse strand, counting down.
CTGACAGCGGTGGTGTGAGGAGAAGAGTTCGGCGGATTTACTCATTCAGGTGTCATCGTAGATAGCTCTTATGCTTATCGGGGACTCCTGCAGACATATGGGAAGGGGGGAGGAAGAGGGAGAGCGTCGTTGTCGTCGGGCGCCCGGCCGCCACCGCCATTTAAAACCTTCCCGGCTGAGAAGATTTTAATAATCCCCCCTCCACAGCGGGCTGCTTTTCCGACACATTGGCCAGAGCGGTGGAGCCTGATGGACTGTATCTGTCCTTCTCTCCAGGCTCACCCTTCACCCTAACGGCCCCCTCCCCTCACTTTAAAACATACCGGGGACATTATGTTGTTAATGGCTACCCCTGCAGCATATCTCCAGATTGCAGACACACATATTAAATAAAGAAACCAAAACAAACAACGACATCCAATGCTCATATTTCTTAAAACTCTTATTTGTTTGCACGTTAATTATTAATTTGTTTACTTAACAGCTCTGGCTCCATTCTAATTACAGCCTGATGGTTAATATATAAGCTGTTTTCTTATGGGCTCATTAAAGCCATGGTAATTATTAAGGCATTAGAATGATTTGTGTTGGATTTTATCCATTTGTGGGCTGATTGGTTGGATTGGTTTCTGTCTTTCCTGCTAAGGACGGCTAGTTTCAAACAGAAAGTACCTGAGCATAATCTATACTAGTAACACTCCTCTTCTGGTCTCTTTATATTGAGGTTAACCAAAGAAGAGCCCTGATTACTTACTATACACCTACAGTGTGCACTTTGGCCACTCTGTTACTTTATAAAGTCGACTATTTTTATTTTTATTTTTTATTTATTCAGGAATTCTAGGCAGAAAAAGCTTTTCGCAGTAGGTATGGGCCAGGGTGAGATTTTCACTATGTGATAACCTCGAGTTAAAAAGCCACAGTTTCACAGTATTAAAACTGTGCATTTTAAAGCAGAAATGCACGAGATGATCTGTTTGCTTATGTTTGAAGCAGAAAAACAGCATGTTGTCCTCCTACTACAACAACAATAAAACATGCTGATTCATAAACCTGATGTTATCTATAGCTGTTCACATGATAAATCATGAAAAACCATGGCAGCGACAGATGTAGACAATTACGTCATATATATTCATATTTCAGCCACTGGCCCCAGCACTCATTATCAATAATCAGAGGAGACGTCTGCGTCTTATTCAGGCATTCACTTTGTTGGGATTTTTCAGAACTTGCCAGTTGACGGGGTTCAGCTTTCAGAGAGGGGAAAGTTACACTTTAAGATCATCTTTCACTTGTAAACAAGCACTCTACTTATACTTCATTACAGTTGAAAATGATGATTCACAGAGGTAAGTGGTTGGAAAGAGGAACAATATTTGCATAGCTGGAGCACTCACTCTGTGTTGTAAACAGCTAAAATATCATCGTGGTTTAGATATTTAACTGATATTTTCACTTCCTCCGTTTAGTTTAGAAACAGCGATTGATGGTTTCCTACTAAATCAAGCTTTAGCATTAGCTTTAGCTAAAGCTGACAGGGATCCACAATTAGTTGGAACAGTGGGCTGAATATGAGAAACATCTTTGATCCTGAAAGGTGGCTGCGATGCTCACACGCTGCAGACTCGGCATGTGTGTGCTCTCCTGCATCCAGACAACGCTCAGGCGTAAATCAGAGTTAGAGTCTTGGACGTGGCGCATACAGAACCAGAGGGACTCATTGTATGTGAAGCTGTAGTCCAGCCCTGACTGCCTCAGATAACAGAATTACTGCAAATTGAACTGCTGGTTTTTTTTTGTTTGTTTTTTTTATCTCGTGCGGCTACTTTCTCTTCTATGAATCACTCCCTTCGAACCCGCCACCTGTGCCGCCTCCTCTGCAGCTTTCTTTTGAGCTTCCCTCTCGAGACACACGGAAAAGACAGATGCATCTTGGAACGGCTGATAAAGAGAAAAGACAAAACAGCAGAGAGAGGAATCTGAAACTGGTGTGTATGACGGGGGGATACGGATAAAATCATGACAAAGTGAAGGAATCAAGGCGGGAAATGCACTCAGGGGGACACTCTGCACTTTCAACAACTTCCTTAATTGGGAAATATAATATTGAGCGAGGATTGAGGTGGATCAAATGTGGGAGATAATAGCTTTATCTACAGCCACCACAGAATTATGGATTCAACTGCTGGAGACCTTTTCAGCCTACCTGGAGTGAGAAAACAAGTTCAGAAGAGAAGAGGAAAGGCCCCAGGCCATGATTTGCACAGTGGAATTAAACAGAATTGTATGGAACATTCCTGCATTATTAAATCCCCCCCATTAAGGGCAGAAAAGGAAGAATGTCGATTAGCATAGAAGTGGATTCAGGCCCCGGAGGGACAGATGCAACCGATGGCAGAGATTCATCAAACCAAATGCTGATTTCAGACGTTTATTGTTAAATGATGGGTTTCATAAATTAGTGAGTGCATGTGTGGTTAAACAAGTTTCCAGCTAAGGACTGTTGTCACCCTGCATTGTTCCTTAGTTCCAGTAAGTCAGCCAGAAATTGGAAAAACCGAGCGTCCGTCCTTTGGCGCCCCTTGAGAATAATGTAAAAACAAGCTAAAAGGTGCAAATTAAAGTTTATGTTCATCTGTAACCAACTGCTTAGAGAGATTTAAATTCAGTTTTAAATGTTTTGCAAAGTGTCTTGTACAATGAACAGCTAAACTAGTAGAATTATTGGTAGTGTCCTTATAAAGCATGCAGAATTTGCATTGTGTCATCCTGACTTTGCTTCCTGTACTCCGTGGTTTACAGCATTGGCCTTGGATGTTGTCTCCTTGCAAAAAGAGAAGCCTAAATATTGCGGGTATTGAACACTAGAACAAGGAACAAGTGAGTCTGTATAACTGAATGAGCAACAACGACTAGAGGATGTGAAGAAAGATTGCTAAAATGACACAGATTACACAAAAAAACTAAAACAAAACCTGAATACAGCAAAATACAAAAACTTAACCTATTAAAACACAGGATATGCACAAGTAATGGTTCAAACTTTGTTTCGATTGTCATAATTTCTAATGATTGGTGTTTCAGCTGCTCTCGTTCTCTTTTCCACACGTTCATCTGTGTGTTGTTCGGAGCGTTCTTGCTGCTTCGTGCAAACACATGTGACCGCGGCCGGCCACAAGAACAGTCACCCATCACTGTAGATGGTGAAGCACACATTTTTTTGTGAAACCACAAAGTAAAGTAGTTTTGCAAGCCGCGCACTACAACAAGTCGTGTTTTTAAGCATAGCAGACTGTTGAACCATATGATCGGTGCTTTGATTACAGGTCAGATAGCTTGTGGTAATCTAACATTACACATTTTAAATTAATGTGTAACTAACACCCCTCTGAGAGCTAAACTCCGCCCCTCCAACAAAGTGGGCGGAGTCAAGCGACATGGATAAGTGTCGGGATGATCAGGACAAAAGAAGCACTGTTGTCAACTTATCCACTTTTTCCAATACATTTATCCATTTTCAGACTCCCGTAGTGATTTAGTTTTTTCAAAACAACAACTAGTGATAAGCATAGCGACACTTTTTCTGTATTGTTGAAGACTTTAATGGCAACAGACTGCAGCTGTCTGTCCTGATCGAGCAGCGACGGCGGCCATTAGCCTCTCTCAACACCATACTGTCACCAATAGTCAGAGCAGAGCTGACCGATCCCCCTCTGTGTCCACATTGCAAATAATTCACACATTTGTAAATCTGATTAGCGCGATCAATCAATGCTTATAAAAGAGGTGAGTTGGGCAGGAGGGCTATGCTTTTAAACCTTAACATGGGGCTGAGGTGAAGTTGTACCAATATAAAAATTCAGCTGCTTAGGAACTGTTCGACACCCAAAAAACCGATTTAGAGAGTTCATCACCTAAAAATAAGTTGATTTGAGGATGAGTTTAAAGACTCTACAAACTGATTAGGTGTTGTGCAGTTAAAGACAGAATGTTTCCCAGATTTTGCTTTATTTTCTTTGTCAGGCTCTTTAAGGTTTTTTCTCAGGAGTCTCGGCATGAGTTGGAAATATGCCTTTTGAGTTCCTTTGAAACGAAGTGGATTTCTTTTCTTTGAAGGCAACAGTGACCATAACCTTGAACGCTTCTATCGTGTGCACACGGTTTTTACATCAGACCCTTGGAAAGGTGCTATTAAACACAGCTGTAAGTATTACGTTTGCCCTCTTGCAACCAGCTATTTGAATTTCTCTTTTGCCTCAAAGGGAAATGTGATTTTAGTGTGAGTTGTGAAATTACACAGGGGCTTGTGGGATGTATTTTTTCCTTTTTTTTTTTTTTTAGAACAGCCAAACACGAAGCGCTGTTTTTCTCAGATTTCTTTAACGCAAGCTGACCAGCATGGCATGCATCCCAAATGGGCTCCTTCTGCGGCTTTACGTGTTTCTATTTTCATCCTTTACCCTCTTGTGCCTTGTTGTTTTCTTGCTCTGCTACATTCCAACTAATTTCAGCTTCTTTTTTTTTTCTCCCATCGTAGTTACACGTGTTGCGGTCTTTCTTATTTCCTTTTCTGTCCCAGAAGCATGTTAATATTCGCTTCCACACCATCAACTACTCAGAGCCTTGTGCCCTGGGGAGAAGGGCCTGAGCAGCTTTTAAAGAGCCAACTGATTTGGGATTGGCGACTAGTTCCCAGCTATACCCAAGACTGAGCGCGCAGACACGTGAACGTACACGGAAAATTTATGTGCACACGCTAGACACGCGTGCACCGGCTGAGAAGAAGGAAATTGATTGTGGTGGCAGCCTCCTGCTCTCCAACAAACCTGTCTCATTTACGGAGGGAGGCCTCTGGCTGCCTGCCCTCCCAGGGGCGTCTTCAATATCTGTTATGGATGGGTGTGGAGCCCTCCACCGTGTGCCAGTCAATTTCAATTATATAGACCTGCCTCCGTCCCGCGTTGAAGTGAGTGCCGGCTTTGTGCATTCCACTGACATACTGAGGAGAATCGAGTCAGGAAGTGTTCTCGGAAAACAAAGGCCAATCAGAATAGTTCCTGCGAAAACCTTTGGGACGTTAAAACTTGTGACTTCATCTCCTTTTCAATTGTTGCACAAAACAATTTTTTTTTTATTTTATGCAAAGTTTTTGGAAGGCATTCTATATATGTTAATATCCATCCCTTCTCTAAGGTGTAAACAGAAACCTGGTGTAAAAAGGAAAGCAGAAAAATTAAATAAAAAAACACATCCAAACTATTTGGACTATTCCCATCTTCTCCTTACACAAACAAACATGAACATGCAGTTCATAAATGGATTTTCAACCAGTTTCTGTACCAAAGAGTTAAGAATGTGTAAACATGTTTTCACTGAGGCTCTTTAAAGGGCAGTATTATAAAAAATCAACTTTACTTGCTTTACATCATGTTATAATTTCATTCCCTCATCAAAGACATATCTGGAGTTTTGCCTTGATTCTTTCATACATGTTTGAGAAATCCTTACTCAGCTGTTTCCAAGCTTCCCAGTTTCCACCTCACAGAACTCCTCCCTCCCCTAAAACTCCCCCAATCAGCTCCTTCAGACTAGCCAGCAGCAATTAGCAAACACCTGGTGAAACTGCACATCTGCCAAGCTCGTTATACAAGTTTCTTCTCATGGCAACGCTGTTAAAAACGTTGTTAAAGGATTAATAGAGGGGCCATGTTGGGATGACTTTCTGAAGGCGGAGTGTTGGGAAGAGCAGGACTTTCTTAAAGTGACAGAGGCCCAATTTCAATTTCTCAAATTATGAAGTCAAATTTCTTTTAAGCCATATTTGATATATGCAGCACTTTTATAACAACTGAAGGTAACATAGTTACTTGATTATGCTTAAAGATGTACATATGTATGATTTTAAATTAACATTTGTGATCACTAAAACTATATACAAAATAGGTTGTAGGTTATTTACCAATTTATTGCAAGGAAATTCAGGTAACTCAAAATAAAATAATTCGCCCAGGTCCCCTACAAAAAAGACATTTTCACAAACACAAACTTTGCCTTTTCTCTTTTGGATCGTCGTTTTTAGGTTAGTAAGGGCCAGAAACTTTGAAACTTTCTCATCCTGCTTCGTCTAGTCTTTCCTTTCCCCGTGTTCTCCCAGAGAACGGCACATCTTCCCTCTGCCATATGGACTTAAATCCGATAATACTGCGAGCGTAAAGAGGTGTGTTTGCTCGCAGCCTCGGCTCCTCGTTCGCACAAAAATTACACGCATTAGCGGCTGTGGGACAAAGCGAGGCTTTAGAGTGTGTGTGGGGCCGGGGTTGGAGAAAGTGGTGCTGCTTTGCATAGTAATAGTCTGATAGTGTGTGTGGATGAAGTCATGGGTCTGGCTGGCCATCAAATACGGCGCTGAATGCGCTGGAGGCCGAACCCGCCCGCTCCATGGCTAATTGTGTTACCGAGAGAAAGCCCGGGCCGCTTCGTTCTCAGCCTTCGAGTTCTCAGCCTTTCATGGCGAGGTTAGAATGGTTCCCGGTCTGTGAATGGACCCTTCCAGAAACGGAGAATGGCTGAAAGACAAAAGAACGAGAGGAGGAATGCGATTATTGGATTGGACTTTTCTTTTTCCTCCCCAAGGAGTAAACTGTGTTGGCAAACAACAGCTGAAAGACGGTGCGTTTGTGGAATGGACACAGTCCCAGATGAATGAAGGGACATTCGCAGAAAGAAACTGGTGAAACAGTGTTGAGGACGGTTCAGCGGTAACACACTCAGAATTTATCTTTAATTACCCCGTTTCAATTCACACTCACTGCCATGCCCTTCTGAACGGATTTGGCCACTTGGGACCACCTGTTGTCAAACCTTGAGCGATTCTAAAAACCAGATGGACTCCTACTGCTGTACGCACCCATTCTTTGTGATATAAGTCTGCATTTTATGTTTTTTTTTAGAAACTATGAAAACATGCAGAAGAAACAAAATTGTACAGCTTTTCAAAAGAACACAAACATTTTCATATTTTATCACCACAAATTTTTATTTTGTTCGCTTTATATGATAGAAAATCTCAAAGTGGAGCATAATTGTGACTCAAAATTCTTTCCCTTTTGCTCCATCCATTTTCTGACCAGCTTCCCCACGGCATGATGCTGCCACCACCATGTTCTCCAGCGTGTTGATGGAATAGAAGCTCAATGAAAAGAGTAAAACTGAGTAGGATAAGACTGGCATTTATTGTTTGTATGTAACTTTTATTTGAGCAGAGAGATTAAAAATTTCTTTTTCAAGAGAGAACTGGAGCTGCAGCACACCAACAACTAAAAAACAAAACTGCAGTTATCAAATCAAAGTCAGCTTTATTAGCAGGAAATGATTACGTTCGCAAGGTGAAATATACAAAATAAGAAAAACTATACGTTGTGCAATATTGGAAGATGCTTATGATTAATGTTCTTCTTGATCTGCTTTCATGTTCTCTTAAAGTTCTGAGGCCTTCGTAAAACCAGCGTATTGATGCTATTATATACTAATTTGTTGACTTTTGAAGGAAATTCAGGTTTTTATTTGTAAAAGCATGCAGTATTTTCCTTTCAAATTGCAATCGTGAATTACTTTGTGTTGGTCTATCGCGTAAAATGCTAATAAAATATATTAAAGCACTGTATCAACGTGTGTCTGAATTTCCCAGTGAACAAGAATACTCTTCACTCCTTCACTCCGAGTAGAGCGACATTCAACCGCAGTCGTCCTTGAACCTTGCTATTTATTTGTTTTTCATAACCTTAAAGAACACACTCTCCTCCTCCAAGCCTTACTTTATCATCTCCATCCATCTCTGCTGGCTGACAGCCACGGCCTGCGAAAGACATAATCGGATTTCGGTGGCATTAAACAGCAAATAGCTTCTGTCAGTGGACAACTTGCTGGTAACCAGGTTTGGAGGGGAGCGCGGCATTTGTCAAGTGTCACGGCTGAGGCACAAACACCTGATGGGAGGAGGGGGTCGGGATGTACCGCACGCCGGCCGTGTCCATTCTGAGGAGTCAACACAGGAGGAGCTGAGCTGTCTCATTAACAACCACAGGATTCAGTGTAGTCTGTTGGGATTTTATGTGACCCACCAACGCAAAATAATTTTATAATTTTGAAGGGAAATTTTTTTTTCTAGCATTACTTACTCCACTGTTCATGTGTCTGCTATGGGTGTTGCAAGGTTTCATAGCAGATATTGGGATATTAAAACACCACAATGTTTCTCCTTGTGACATGGGCTCTATCCAGCTGCTGTTATCATGTCCTTTCCTCTGATGAAATTTGTTAAATCTAGTACTATAGGCCTCAGATGAGGGCTTTAAGATTTTTTTGGGCTGTTTTTGAGACTTATTTTGAAGTAAGAAAGCAAAATGTTGCATGTACTTAAAATCTAAGGATTCTTAATGAAGTCACTAGTGTTGTACGGTTAAAGCCTAGATGTTGTGTTTTATATTTCTAAGATTCCCACCCAGGATACACTGGACTTCATACTGGACTTCATACTGGACTTCATACTGCCCTGTTGTGCTGACTGAGTTAGCTAACAAAAAATGTTGTTGGGCTTGTTGACGTCAGTTTCATAAATATTGAGGAAGTCTTTTTTAAATTTGTAATCTGGCAACATTTTGAGCAGTAGGTTGAACAAAATGGTGACGGACAAGATATGAGTACCATAACCGAGTAGCTGTTAGCTGCTAATAATGCTAAAGTTAGCGTCTGCTTTGTAGCTTCTTATTCACGCTAAGCTAAAGAGGCTATTTTATTGTTTTTACTGAGGGTTGTTTTATTATATCGTTAGCTCTAAAGACTGTCTAAAACTCACTTTTTAATAAATGAAATTTACATATTAATTTCGACTTTTATTTTGAAAACACAAACAGTGAGCAGATTCTATGCTTTTCTAATAACAAGACCCCTTCAAGATTAGATAATCTGTAATACATAAACTTGTCAAGCTTCTGGAATATTTAAACTGATTCCCGATTATTTATTACGGTACATATTACATCTGCAAAAACTTTGCTCCATTAGTAAACTAAACAACAGAAAATAGCTTATAAACATTTTTTCTGTCAAAAATATTGCAAAAATCTCTTCATCAAGTCAGGTGAACATAATTTTTTACGTACCTGGAAGTTATCTAATTAGTAGATCCTCCTGTGTGTAATTTAATCCTAGTCTAATTGCAGCTGTTGTGTGAAGGCCTCTGAGATTTTAAAGAGCGTTAATGAGTAAACAGCATCAGTCAGAACAAGGAGAAAACTTTTCCAAAGCATCACATAAGTTACAGACGTTTCACAAGCAGAAATAACAATTTCAAAGGACATACAGACTTGGAGTTGTGCTTTTGAAACAGGAAAAGTTGCTGTTTATTCGTTTCCGTTGCAATTGTTTCATCGTCGACTGACTGACAGCGTGTCAGCGGCGTGTTATTCCCTGTAAACCCTGGCATCTGCTGTACGGAGGGACAAGAGGACGTGGGTCCTCGTGTAGATCTCTATCATCAACCTGCCAGGTGGCGCCTGTTCAGCTGGCGATATTCATTTCAGATCTCTGCATTGTTTGTTCGGAGAAATGAGAAATATGTATCAGGCTCTGGAGATGTCTCATTCATCATTAGCTCCATCTGCGCGAGCGCCTCTCCACCGCAGACGGGTAGATTCATCTGTGGCTGACTCCTCATCAGAAAGGGTCGCTCTGGATGGGACAGATATTTGTTCTCCTGTAATTGCACTCTGTCTCACTGGTGATACACGCATCAGATAATAAAGGGCGTAAATCTCCTTAAATGAGAGCCTTGCCTTTTTCATGTCTTGTGCAAACTTATTTGTTGCCATTAAAGAGGACAGATTATTTTATTTGTATTTGCCCGTGTTTCTACGGGTGGTGGCGGCGCAGTGATTGGTAATCATTTGAGAAGGGGGGGTACATAAGGCGCCTCATCAATCAAGCAGTGTTCGTTAAAGGTTACGTCGCCATGTCTGAAAGAATGTACTCAGCCTTAGCGCGGGGAAATAAAAAAGTAATTATCCTTTATCATCAGCTAGAGGAGACTTGACATAATTAGTTTTTCTTTTGTTTGAATTTGATTTGGGCTTCCTGTCCTTGGGGATTAAATATTACCGCTGACCTCTCCTCCGCTCACCAGGGATCAGGCCCCACAGTCAGCCACTGCTTGGTCCTCCTGCTCCTCTATTGATCAGCCATAATGATCAATGTTCCGCCTTCGTTCAAGCTATTTATCTCCAAATTCAGCCGGTTGTCATAATGGGTCTACGTGTGTTAAGTTGACGCATAATGGCTCCGCAGTCGTAGTAATGTGATCCGGGGTGTTTAAGGGCAAGCAGGGGAAAAGAATCTCCCCCTCCGGCATCACTAAAGTACCACGCTGTACATTAATAAAGCCATGTTATTATTGGCAAAGCCCTGTTGCGCAGGCCTTAGTTTCACAATAATTGAATAGCAGGAATCCATTTTAAATGGGCATCTGATGCGTGCTGCTCCTGAGAGAACGAGTCCTGAAACTCACTGAACTGCTTCTATTACAATGGAAATGTGTGTTGTTGTTTTATTATGTGGAATCCATTCAGGACATTCTCTTTATTTACATTTTCAAAGGGAATGAAGAATTGATCACATATTCCTCCAGAACAATAATGTTCATTTGATAAACTCTGTCATGAGAGAATTAGGAAGTTTTTTTGTTTGTGCTACTTCTTGCAGATCATGTAAATATTTAAAAAGTATTGTTCTACGTGTGTTGGTTAGTGCCATTATGTCTTACTTCTTCATTAAAAAAATTATACAAAATAACTTTTTCTGGTAGTTGTCTTTATGCAAATATACTGATGATGTGACATCATGACATCTAAAAAAATGCTTTCTTTTGAAATGATTCAAATCTGGGAAAGCTTCAAGTAAAAAGAAAATAAATCCAAGGAGAGCTTCCTTTAAATGGGACAGTATCATTTAGGACCAACTGCACTTGATACATTTGTGGCCAGCTCTATAAATGCAGAGGCTTTTGGGATTTTTTCCTCCTCTGGATCATGCAGACCATGCAGCAACCTTGGAGAATGAAGGTTAAGTGTTTCTTTTGTATTTATTTTAAAGTTCATGACAGTACAATATAAAGAAAAAGATTGAACAAGATTGGGTGGGGGAAGAATCTACTCAAATGACTAATTCAGTCCGAAAAGTAACACCTGTAACGATATTTCGTGGACAGAGGGGAGCAAAGTAGAGAAGTCTGACTATAGCCCATACTTCCATGATTGATAGGAACCACAATCCGCACGGTGGCGGCGGTGTGGTGCTTTGGCCTTCTTGTGCAGCCAGATTTTGAAATGTGGGTCTATCTGTTCAACATCTAACCCAAAAAAGCAAAGAGGGGTCCAAAATGTCTCACCCATGACATGAAAAGTGATGAAGTTTTGCAGAAAATGCTTATTTCAAATCACTGCTGTTCAATGGGGTTCTAAATATGCACTTATTTCCTGAAATCTGAAGTTTTTAATGTTGGTTTTGTTTCAGTCTAATAGGCAATATCTGCAATCTTTTCTGTTTTGTTTTGTTTTTGGGCAATCTAGACCTTTCATTTCTTTCTCTTAGGAGCTGAAAGTAAATATCATGTTGCTTCTCAGCCCTCAGAGCAAGCTGCAGACATTTTGAATTAGCAGAGAACAAAGACGAGGTGGCTCTCCATCCCACCATCTCGACGCTCCTAATTACCTGCCAACTCGCCGAGTCTTGGGGACTTCATGCTGGGCAGCGAAGAAACAAGAGACAAAGACTGAAGAGAGGAAGAATTGTGCAAAAGGGGGCAGACAGAAAAACTGTGACGGAGGTAGAGAGGGGGGTTATAAGAGAAAGAGAGAGTGAAAGCCAAGCAAAAATCCATATACATGATTTATACCAATGCGACTGTGCGCGGTAGGCAGGAGTTATCTTTTATTTATGAGCGCATCAGCGGCAAAGCGCCCAGATGTTAAGCTGTGCGGGGATCTCATCTAGCCAGAGTCGCTCTATAGCAATAAAGCTTGAAGGTAGGCTGTTTGAAGCTGGGGAGGGCCGGAGGAAAAAAAAAAACAAACTAAGTTTCTTCTTGTTTGGTATAACACTCAAGGTTGGATAGTTGTTGCTTTATAACTTTCTAAATTTGCGACACTTTGTTAAATTGGATCTAAAATCAGGAAAAAAAAGAGCAAACGTCGATCAAGTCATTCGTGAACGTGGCTCGTCTTCATTTCTACGCCGCTCGTCTGAGGAAGTCGGGACACTTGTTGTTTTTGCCTTTGTCCGCAGCTCATCAAGCAGCCGCTGAGGATTCATTATGGAAATGAAGCCCTCGTCGGCAACCTCCACAAATCAGATGCGAGTTCTCCCCACTCCGAGCGTCGCCGTGATCGTTATCATCGTCGTCGTCATCAATCCAGCCTCTCGCGTCGACGCCGCCTGGATATGAAAATGGCTGCTAATAGCACTAATAAAGGCGGGGTGCTAATGTTGTGCAGCCCACTGGGGCAGCAGATCGCGCTCGCTCCGAGGCAGGCCCTGTCATAACACGGCAATATTTGTGACAAATGCCCAACAGCCCCCGGGGTCCGAGCGCAGGCGGATTGGTGATCTGTAGCATGGAGGTAAAGGTTACAGTGTGACCCGGTCACCAGTATCCTCCGGCTACTCGGAGCAGCCAGGCGGATTAGCTCAACATTGGCCTCCATCCACGTCCGGCTGCTCTGGTTGGCTGCTTGACCGTATTTCAAGCGTCAGATCAGTAAACGTGTTTATTTAGCAAAGCGCTGTGTGGATTTTCTGTTCATCAAACACATGTTCATGTCAGAGGAGGAAAATCTGACTAAATACGGAACAGTTTCTAGATGATTCCCATGACGGGTACGTTTTATGTCATCAAAACGTTTTGGCAAACGTGAGCTTTAGATGTGCTAGGTTCCGAGTCCTTGATGTGTGCTTGGATATTTTTTACATTTTAGTTTCAAAGCGGTTCACTGGAGTTTCGAAGGCCAAAAAATGGCTTAGTGATCTTTTTCTCTTGTTCCAGGCTTGATGTATTGCTCTTTCAAATCTTTTCACCCACTTCCTGTTGTCACACTGGTTCCATTAAAGTGAATTCTTGATTGTATGCTCTTGCAGTCCACTCTGCATCCCCAGAAGCAGAACCACGCACGCAGAAGCAGCATTTAGCTTCTATGCACCACAAATCTGGAACAAACTTCCAGAAAACCAGAAAACTGCTGAAACACTGAGTTCCCTTAAAATGTACAGGTAAAAGCCAGTAAATTAGAATATTTTGAAAAACTTGATTTATTTCAGTAATTGCATTCAAAAGGTGTAACTTGTACATCATATTTATTCATTGCACACAGACTGATGCATTCAAATGTTTTTTTCATTTAATTTTGATGATTTGAAGTGGCAACAAATGAAAATCCAAAATTCCGTGTGTCACAAAATTAGAATATTACTTAAGGCTAATACAAAAAAGGGATTTTTTAGAAATGTTGGCCAACTGAAAAGTATGAAAATGAAAAATGTGAGCATGTACAATACTCAATACTTGGTTGGAGCTCCTTTTGCCTCAATTACTGCATTAATGCGGCGTGGCATGGAGTCGATGAGTTTCTGGCACTGCTCAGGTGTTATGAGAGCCCAGGTTGCTCTGATAGTGGCCTTCAACTCTTCTGCGTTTTTGGGTCTGGCATTCTGCATCTTCCTTTTCACAATACCCCACAGATTTTCTATGGGGCTAAGGTCAGGGGAGTTGGCTGGCCAATTTAGAACAGAAATACCATGGTCCGTAAACCAGGCATGGGTAGATTTTGCGCTGTGTGCAGGCGCCAAGTCCTGTTGGAACCTGAAATCTCCAGCTCCATAGAGCAGGTCAGCAGCAGGAAGCATGAAGTGCTCTAAAACTTGCTGGTAGACGGCTGCGTTGACCCTGGATCTCAGGAAACAGAGTGGACCGACACCAGCAGATGACATGGCACCCCAAACCATCACTGATGGTGGAAACTTTACACTAGACTTCAGGCAACGTGGATCCTGTGCCTCTCCTGTCTTCCTCCAGACTCTGGGACCTCGATTTCCAAAGGAAATGCAAAATTTGCTTTCGTCAGAAAACATGACCCAGGTGAGACGCTTTTCGTGCTGTTTCTTGGCCAACAGTGGCTTGACACGAGGTATGCGGCAGTTGAAACCCATGTCTTTCAAGCGTCTCTTGGTGGTGGATCTTGAAGCACTGACTCCAGCAGCTGTCCACTCCTTGTGAATCTCCCCCACATTTTTGAATGGGTTTTTTTCCCAATCTTGACTAGGGCGCGGTGATCCCTATCGCTTGTACACTTTTTCTGACCACAGTTTTTCCTTCCCTTTGCCTCTCTATTAATGTGTTTGGACACAGAGCTCTGAGAACAGCCAGCCTCTTCAGCAATAACCTTTTGTGTCTTTCCCTCCTTGTGCAATGTGTCGATGGTCGCCTTTTGGACAGCTGTCAAATCTGAAGTCTTCCCCATGTTTGTGTAGGCTTCAGAACTGGACTGAGAGACCATTTAAAGCCCTTTGCAGGTGTTTTGAGTTAATCAGCTGATTAGTTTGTGGCACCAGGTGTCTTCAAAATTTAACCCTTACACAATATTCTAATTTTGTGACACACGGAATTTTGGATTTTCATTTGTTGCCACTTCAAATCATCAAAATTAAATGAAATAAACATTTGAATGCATCAGTCTGTGTGCAATGAATAAATATGATGTACAAGTTACACCTTTTGAATGCAATTACTGAAATAAATCAAGTTTTTCAAAATATTCTAATTTACTGGCTTTTACCTGTAGGCTAAAAACCCACCTGTTTAGAGTTGCCTTTAACTTTTAACAACTTGAACATTGATTATTAATATATTTTATGTATATCTGCTTGATGATTTTGATAATGGCATTTGACAAAATGCAAATGTTCGTAACTGGTTTGTGTATCATGTCTTTATGGGGTAAAGCACTTTGAAGTGCCTTTCTACTGAAATGTGCTATACAAATAAACTTGACTTGCAGCAGTCAGGTGTTGGTTTTGCTAGTGAAATTTCCCTCAGCTATCCAAAACAATTAATTTATCATTTAAACAGGGAGAGCGGTTATCTTTTTTCCACAAACAATCATGCTTTATGGATAAGTCCTTTTTTCTTGGAATAAGTGACATCATCTTCATTTTGAATGTTGTATCTCCCTTAAATCAAACTTCAGTTTTCTCAAATTAACAAGCAGGTTAATGATTAAACAGACATTTCAGGATTTCTGAAGGGAGGTTCTGATAAATCTCAAAAGCAGTTTATCTCCTACCTACAGTAGATAGCTGTCTCTGCATCTTTATTTAGTACAAATCCGGATTAAATGGCAAAACATCCTGAGGATAACAGTTTCTTTCCGCTTTGTTAGCTTCTAAACCATCAGTATGGTTATTGGTGTATTTAACCAATGAATGTTTGCATGGGAAATGGAGGTTGTAGGTTGCGCACCACAAACAATCTTCCTCAGTGAAACACAACAGAACGTGCCAAACGTTTTCAGTCAGAGTGGTTGTTTGGTGGGAAAGACGTGGTGTAAAATGCAGACATATGTTTAAGAGAACACTTTATTTATTCTTACTTTGCCTTAGTTTTCTATGAGGTGCTTCAAATGGAGATGTTTGTTCCATTCGTAGTGCATGTTTCTTTCAGGAACATCACTGGTGGTGCAACACCGCTCACTTCCCTTTCAGCATCTTTACCAACAGCCACCCATCCAAGCGTGATGATTTATGGCACATTAATAATTTTGCTCAATGAAAATTTAGGATTGGAGTTCTTTGAGGAGTCTGAGCCCCTGTCAGACTCGCCGCTAGCTTCAGCCTCACTGAAGATGAAGATCCCAAGAGAGTTATCTACTGTTGACAAGATATTACCTGATCTGAACCGCTAAGATAACCTAAAAAATCGTGAAATCTTTCCTTAATAAAGATCAAAAGTATGACCTGCAAAAGTACCTTAAAGAGAACTGTGGACAGATTTTGTTTTTAGTGGTTTTTCAAAAAAATTAAGTCAGAAACTATGTGATGGTGCTCCCCCCCACCCCACCCCACCTCTGCTCCATTATCTCAATTGCAGCACTCGGTTGCAGTAAATGGACAGTATTAACATGGCGTTTCTTGGCTACGGCAGCAGGTGATTATGTTATAAAATGCTTTCAGCTCAGTGCTCAGCTGCGGCATCTTAATAGCTGTGTCCTTATTAGCAATTACTGGAAATGAAAAAGGAACTGGCCAGAGTGATCCATGCGGCCAGTTTGAGATTTCAAGTGTTGTCGCCTACCTTCAAAAGCAAGTCCCAGTAATTCCCAGCTTCCTGTTCGGGTATCCGGGGGCATCTGGTGGGGCATGCTTACCAACAACAACAACATCTAGTTCTTGTATCACCTCTGCTTTGTGTCCCCTTAAACAAAGATGATAAATCCGCAACACCTGGGATGTGGATATATGACATGTTTTTGTTTATCTTCTGTCATGGGACTTTATTTAATATCAGGAACTGCGATACTGAGCTGTAGAGTTCAAATTACAAGATTGTACAGATCTCGCCTGCAAGTGACAGGAGTATTTCAGCAGCATAGTCGCCATAAGATATTAGTTTGTCTAACCCAGCCAACAAACATATTTTCCTGGCAAAAAAAAGAAAAAAATGCTATATTGTGCAGCTGACAGTAACAAAAAGGTGTGACTGTCACCTTTTTGCACTAATGCTAAAAATTACTAAATAAATTTAGAGTTAATCCTTTATTTAGGAGGCCTGTTAGCTTTATTTCACATCAGCCTTTATAGTTTTATAACAATGTGTCACCTAGGAAAAGGTTTAGCAAGTGATGATAAAACTAACTTGAGGACACTTTGTGGGTCAGAATGCGTCCTTTTAATTGCAGCACACATGCAGTCAATTACCATTCATGTGTCGTAACCGATGCTTGATTCTGCATGATCTCCCGTCTCCAGTTTGAAAAAGCTAAAGTGACAACCTATCTGATCCCAGGACACATTTGCTACTGCCACAGCTTATCTGGTGTAGCTGAAAGTGAATCTTTCCAAACATCAAGAATGGGAACACATTTTGCTACGTCTCGCGTTCCGTGATGTACATGATGTTCATGCAGTATTTAGGATGTGTCCATGTTATGGTTGTTAGATTAAAGGATGTTAGAATGTTGTTTTTTCTACCGTGTAATAAAAATGCGGCCACATAAAAGATTTAAACACGTTACACGGCTTCTTCGGTGCCACTGCGACAGAGTCAAGAACTACTTCTTATAATAATTCTTCCAAATAAGAAAGCAGAGAGTCAAACTAGAAAGTTGAATTTTGGGAGTCTCTAGCAATAACTTATGCTAAAATTAACCAGGCAAGTGACATATGAAAGCAAATGGATAGATGTCTATTGGTGGAAATACTTGGTTTCCTTCTACTGTCGCAGCGTGCTTGAACAGAGTAGGAACAGCTACAGACTCAACAACTTAATGCAATTAAACAAACAGATCGTTTTCTACTAGTTGGAATCAGTGAAATTAACAGCACAGTGGATCTTCACCTGTTCACAGATTCATATGTAAGGACTTTTATGTAGAATATAACTACAAATTATTGGCGGAAAACTAACTTTTTTGGTAATGTTTTAAATTTTTTTTATTTAAAATGCAACTCTGGACAAAAATTGAGTGCTCACTGCAATGAACCCCATTGGAAACCTCCTGGTTTTCCCACCAGATGTTGATTTCTGAACTCTTCTTGAGTTACAACATCAGTATTGTTGTTTCTAAATGAGCATAAACATGTTTTCTTTGCATTGTTTGAGGTCTGAAAGCACTGCATCTTTTTCTTTATTTTGACCATTTCTCATTTTCTGCAAATAAATACAATTTGTTTTGCTTGGAATTTCAGAGACATGTTGTCAGTAGTTCATAGAATAAAAGAACAATGTTCATTTTACTCCAACATTTACCTATAAAGAGTACAATCAGAGAAACTGGTCATTTTTAGTGGTCTCTTAATTTTTTCCAGAGCTGCATTTCAAAAACTGGAATACTGAAGTGCAATGCTAGTTGACACATTATTGACTGCCAGTTGCAAACCAGCTAGTCCAGAAGTGACAGGCATTTTTCTTGACGGTGACTTATGCACCTTCAGACTAATGTACTCCCCCACAAGACCGGAGTAAAGGGAAACCATGAATACTGGCTTTTGCAGTAGTGCTATGACGGTTTACACAGTGTATAATAATGCATATTCAGGTGTATTTGGTGATCGAACAATTAAAATTGTCAATTATAAGTGTTTTTAGAGGCTAGACTGTGCCATGGCTGCCAACTGACTCAGACTCTGTTGGTTGTTTTCATGGACTGGAAGGATCTCAAGGTGAAGTTATGGAGACAAGCACGTCTCGCTTGGGAACCGCTTTGTTTTGTGTAGATGATGGGGTTCTGTTGGCATTTAAAAGCCACAACCTTGGGTGCACTGGAGTGGTTTACAGCTCAGTGTGAAGCAGAGGAGGGTCAGCTCCTCTAAAGCTCTAGAAGGACCGGAAAAGGGTGGAGTGCTCCCTCTGGGTTGCGGATCAGTCTCTGCCTGAAATAGTAGTGTATGTCGGTGTGTTATTTTACAAGTGGTGGAGGGCTGAGCAAGAGAAAGATTGGAGCCTCATATACGGCAGTGCTGGTGCAGTTTGGTCTTTCATTATGAAGAAAGAGCTCAGCCAAAAAATTACTCTTGACATGCTGCATGGTCTGCCTACGTCCCAATCCTTACCTTCGGTCATGAAATAAGTATCAAAGAACAAGAATACAAGAAGTTGAAGAAAATGTCTTTCTTGTAGTGACTGGACTCGCCATTAAGGCCCCAACATGCTTCAGTATCGATATTTCTCTTCAACCGTAGAAGAAATCCATGTCTCCTACAGATAAAAAATCCATAGGAGACATGGATGGATTTTGAGAAACGTTTAACTGATGCGTTGAGAAATTATATACATATGTACGATTCTTCATTAAATAACTACTATATTAATAAGACTGGCAAATAGTTAGTATCTCCTGGATAGAAATAGTAACGTTGTTGTTCATGGAGAAAAGTGTGGTGTTCTTTCCATAACCGCTTTGTAAAAGCAAAACAGAGGATCCAGGGACGGAGGGGGAATCCAGGCTGGTTGGGGTGACGTATACTGAATGAGGAGGGGTTGTATGAAAGGTATGCAAGACTATGAACGATCCGTAACCACTTTGGATGAAGTATGTCAGTGAGGTGCTGTCTTCAGGCATGGGAATGCCTCCCTTAGGAAGGTGTGCACCTCTAATAGGGGACACCGTGGCAGACCCAAATCCTGCTAGGGGGACCTTATATTTATTTTGTCTCAGAAAGACCTTAAGATCTCCCAGTGTAAGGTTTTGGCTGACACTGTGGAGAGCCGGATGTGGATGGATGCGTGATGGATTCTATGTAATTTGACATTAATTTGACTATTTTGAACTGAAAAATATGAAATTAACTTTACCAAAACCGTCCAACGTATGAAAAAAAGGGACCTTCTTTAGATGTGTATCTGCTCTTTGTTAATTTCCACTGAAATTGGCAATGCTGCCTTTGTTGCATCCCCAGACAACTCATCAGATTGTGAGGCAGCTTCTCCCTGTAGGATCCTGATTAACATAATGTTCCTGGGTTTAGCCCCCATCCTAAAGGCCAATGGGGTCTCCATTTCACCACTTCAATAATGGAGAGTTCCTCAGAGACTCTGTAGACATCGATGTTTAGGCTTCTTTGTGTTGAGCCATTAGAATATTGTCAGGAACTTTGACATATGGGCTCATTTGTTTTGGAGCGCTGGTGTGTGTGTGTGTGTGTGTGTGTGTGTGTGTGTGTGTGTGTGTGTGTGTGTGTGTGTGTGTGTGTGTGTGTGTGTGCGTGTGTGTGTGTGTGTGTATAGGCGTGTGGGGGTGTGTGTGTGTTTGTGCCCCAACAAATGTAACGCAGGTATAACTTATCAGCAGTTAATGGGGGTTTCAGTAGGAGCTCGTGTTGTTGACAGTTTACTGTAGCCGCCTACCTTAAGGGGGAAATATTAAAGAGCGGCGCGCTAATGGTCGTCACGGTGACACAAATCTAAGAAAAAGCTGCATACACAAATAATACCCACTCGCAAGAAAATCCCAAAAGATCTACACATTTGATTCTTAATCTAAGCAAAACAGAGGCAAATTCTGACTCGAGCCGGAGAAATACCTCTGTCCTGACAGTCAGACTACCGACCCTGATTACCAAAGTACACCCAGGGATGCTGCTTAGCCACTAGAGTAACAAGGGTGAGGAAACAGCACTTCTCACCGTAGCAGGAGGTCTTAATTTAATTTGCCAGTGTTTGCTTCAAGATAAGACAAGGTCATTTGCATTGCCTGCTTTAAAGCTGCTGCCGCTCAGCCCAGCAGATGAGAGGAGGTGTACACACACAGGGCTGAGCAAATCACCAAAGCTTTGGCTTAAATTGTTTTGTTCTTGTGACTGCTAGAGGTTCTCTGTGTCTACATCTTTGTCTGCCTCATTATGCAGATACACAAGGTTACAGTGGCTGCCTGCTGGGTGTCGGCATGCATTAGCTGCACTACTCCGCTATCTCTCCTCAAGCGCTCTCCACGTGAGCATGTGTTTGGTGGACAGGACTATTAAAAGCCAAGGTGTGCCTTCAACCGAGCTGTCCGTCAATGTGATTGGTTGGCCCCTTGCAATCGATGGAGCCGGGCCCACGGGCCAGCCACCTAAATCCATACAGACGGCTGGAAAAGATGAGATGGCATTGGGAATGCCGGCTGCGAGAGGACTGTCAGCCACACATATGCAAAAACACACCCCACACCAACCTCTGCTCCTTGTTTAAATGGCCCCCCGCTGTTTAAGACCCCATCGATCAGTTAGTGAGCTTGTGGCATTTTGACTTAAAGTGTGCATGGATAATGGGCTTGGCAGGCAGCGTGCAAGATGGCGGGACGGCAGCCCACAGGAGCAGACAGAGGAAGGGATCGGGGTCATCAATATCGGAGCGTGTCGTCACGCTGTGACACTGCCAACAGACTGCAGCTGGATTGAGGAGCATCTGCAACAATCCGCCCATCATCGTTCATTGGACTCATGGTTTTGCTCGTTCCGGAGCGGCCATGGCAGATGATGCGTGTCAGTACAACTTGGCATGTCATGTGTGTGGACTGGTGATGTGAGTAATCGAGGCATACATACAAAATTTGGCTTTGGCTTTCACAGGAGAGGCTGGTTGTATTTACTTAGCAAGAAAGTGTAACAGAGGACTCATGGTTGATGGACTGAACATGAAGATTATGTGGTAATCTGGGGCCTGCAGAGGTTCTCCATAAGGACCATGAAATCACTACATCCCCCCAAAATAACACTTGGGACAGGAATTCTGGCCTCATCAATGCTGACTGATTAACATGAGTATATTAATCTATAGTTTATTTGTAAAACTATTCCACTCCAAATGAATAAATGCAAAAAAAAAAAAAAATTTTTTACATCACAATGGAGGATTTTTGCTTCACTGTCCTTAGCAGAAGTGTTTTATTTCAGCAGCACTAGAGCATCTCACTTTGATTTAAATCCAGACTTTGGCTAAGACATTTCAAACATCATCATTCTGTTTGTGAATGATGGCATTTCTGTCCTTTTTCACTTTGAAACTCTCCTACAGATGTCACTTCAGCCCATTCTCTTTCTTATTGATTATGAGCACAGCTCTTAACTGAGGCACATGAGTCTTGCAGTACTTAAAATATTGTCCTGGGTTCTTTTGAGACCTACTGGATGAGTCGTCAAAGTGTTTATGAAGTAACTTTGGTTGGGTTGCAGTTCATCTGAAGGTTTAGCACTGTTCCATGTTCCATGATTTGTTGGAAAATATGGTCAATATAGCCAAGTCCAGACATTTTTACAGACCAAAAGTTGTTTATTTTAACAGTTTTTCAGCTGCTTTTGAATTTCTTTATAATGGGACATGATGTGCTGCTTTTTCAGATCTTTTTGTCTACTTGATGTTGTCATATGGGTTCTATTAAAGGGATTTCCGAGTCCTATCGGTCAAACAATAGTCAGTCTTTAATCCGCTAATTGATCATTTAGCAAGTTGGATGAGTACTTTTTCCCATAAGGCCCTTTGTTGGTTTGTAGAGTGTTCTTCCTCTTACTAACTGAAGTCATTATTTGAAACCTACTTTTTGTATTCCCTCAGGTTATTTTTGCCTGATAGTAAAAACTCGTTTGATGATCTGAAACATTTAAATTGAATAAAAAGCAAAAATAGAATAAATCTGGATGGGAATTTTTTTCAGAACATTGTTTAGCTGCTTCGCATTCGAAGGTCCACAATAACCTTTTTTTTTTTTTTTTTTGATAATTTTCTTCATGTGGCCTCGTCTGCCTGGCAGATGGTTACTTTTTCCTTGGCCGACGGCTCAGCTTAATGACAAACATCCAGCTGCTGTGTCTGCATCAGTGGTCTTGACTGCCTGTTAAAGAAAAATAACACTCCTGCCGTCCCAGAACAAGTGAAAATGAATGAACTCATATATTTTTACTACTTTCCTAGACCCTGGAGTAGTGGTCATGTAGCCATTCGAACTGCCCATTTGCATCTGTAAAGGTATAGATAACTGTTAATCTATAAAGCAGTTGACCCTGCCAAATCAAAGGGTCCATTCACACCAGCCCTGTTCAGACCAGTTTAATCGAACTCTAGTTCATCTGACTAGAAAGTTAGGTTCGTTTAACTAACTGTTAAACGACTGTGACTGCGCAGTCAAACTTGGATGCAGACCAAAAAAAATCTGGTCCGCCTAAAAACTTAGGTCTCAATTTGGTTCGAATGCACGTGTGAATACCAACTGGACTGGAGGCCCAAAGGAAGAAGCAAACTATACTACAGGGCATTCTGGGTACATAAAACCAAAACAAACCAGCGTATCTAAGGGAGAAATGGTTCGTGGTTTTTTACCAAAGGGAAAAGAAAAATCCTACAACCACTAAATGCATTTTTGTTCGCATTTTGCGAAGAAGGACGTTGCGCTTATGTCTTCTTCTGAGATTTTTGTGTCATTTCCTTCTGTAGTTCTTGGTGCAGCGCCAACATGGACGTGGGAGAGGAAGAGTATTTTTAATTGTTTGAGTTGTTCAACACAGCGCAGTGCGAAAGCGAACCGCACCAGCTGAACATGTAACAAATGCTGCAATTTTGCTCCTCAGTTCAACTGAGTCTACCAGACTATCAGGTGTGAAAACCCTAGAACTGGTAATCCAGACATGAGTCGGTGGGTAAAGTGTGACTGAGCTAAAACAGAAGGACCAAGCCAGACAATGTTTGCTCAGTCAGTCACATCCCCTCTACAGGTGGTTTTCTTGGTGATGCATTGTTTGCACATTTATCACCCTCTGCTGTCCCGTTCCCCGAGTGCCTGTCTGCATATTCAGTTCACCGTCGCTGTTCAATCAATGCCGGCTCTGACGGGGTCTTCTTCTCTCCGATCCATCAGTCCTCCAACACCTTTGTCTGTCCCTGGAAAATCAGAACCTCATTACGGCCCAGACACACACGATCTAGTTTTCAAACTCGATAAACTAATCAGACGCTCACTACAAGCCAAATGGACATCAATGCACCACAAACGCAAATGTCAGAGCTAATGAATGTAAATGCATTCAGCGTAAATTTGCACACACTCGAAGTTGGGAGTGTTGCGGCGTACAGTCGAGCGCCGAAGTGCGCATCAAGCAGACAGTCTTTTTCGCTGAAAGGTGACACATCAGAAAGCAAACGTCTAACCCCCTGGTGAATCTGACAAGAAAGAATAAATCGAAGCCCTTCTTTTTGGAAGACGGTATAATTTTGCCTCGGTAGATTAGTGTTGTCTTTTCTCGTTATACACATTCTCGTCTGCACATACACAGTCTCATCGCATCACCTCTCATTAGCCAAGACGGGCACCAAATTGAGCTGCTTAATTCTCCCAAAACAGTGAGAGAAGAAGATTGCTAATGGCAGGGAACATTATCCACATTAACGCTGAGAGGCGCACACACACACACACACCCCCAGACGCTCACCCCACACACGCACACGCATGTTTGAGTGGGATTGCATGTCTGTGCGTATAGTTAAAGCTCTTTTTTTTCTGGGCTTACAGAAAGTTGATGAGCAAAATGTGGACAACATATGGCTGCTCTCTTGTAAACAACAGCCAGTCACTTTCTAATTAACCCTCTAAATGAGAAGAACAGGAGGTCACATTTAGTGTGGGTGTGCTGGGTGGGCGTTATGAAAGAAAAGCCTTATCGCCCTCTGGTAGCTAAGGTCTGACCTGTGGAGGGAGACATCTGATAGGCTGACAGCTCTCCCTGTGCTGAGGATCCTTTGAACTACAGTCGTATCGTTTGAGTAATGGTCGCATAGCCGCTTTTCAGCAAACGCTAGTGGATAATTAGGCACTTCATAGCTGAAGCTGTAGAGTTGTTCTCATTACATGCTACTCAGTACTCCCAGAGTGCTGTAGCATCCGACTCAAGACAGGATGAGGGTCTACTTTGGTTTTCAGTGTCTCATGGTGGACTTTCTCCCATTTTGTCACATTATAATTAAATGTCTTTGGATTTTGTTGGATTTTATGCGACAGAAATGGTCACAGGTCAGATTTTATGCCCAGATATCGTAGCGTGGAAGGACAATGAGTCAATTACTTCATGAAACCTGTTTTTTTCCTCCACTGTTTGGATCTGGACTTTGGCTAGGCCATCCTAACACATGAGCGTATGTCTAAAGCTGTTGTCCGGCTGGAAAGTGAACTTCCCTCTCAGTCTCAAGTCTTTCTAGCCTCTAGCAAGTCTTCTTCCTGGATTGTCTTGTGTTTAACTTCATCCATCAACCTATCAAATCAGACCGATTATTTTTGTCTCAGCTGAAGGAAACCATCTCTGGAGCTGCCAATACCATGTTCCAGAATGTTGTTGGTACATTCAGGGTCTTTCAACCAGCATCAAAACCTTCTTTTAAATATTTGCTCTATCCCTTGGCATTAGGCAAACTACGGACAGCCCTTATTATGCCTTCCTTTCAAAAGTGACTTTTTATTCGTATTACTCTTTCATAAAGAACAGATCAGTGTTCATGACTAATAGCTTTCCACTCAAAACAGAACAAAAGTTCTCTGATGAAGTTCTGAAATGTGGAGTTCAATGTCAAGTTCAAGGTGTACGAATAATTAGCTATGAATGTTTTTGAAAAGGCTAATGAGAAACATAGCATAGCTGTTGTGGGTATAATAACAGCCATGGTTCGTTGGCTGTCAAAGCATCTTGTGACAGAGGCGCCTATCGATGCTTCTGTCAGCCTGAGTCCTCACTCAGGCATTTGGTCATTAAAGCGCTGTCTGTCAAGCAAACTCAAAATTAGGCTATTTCATTTAAGGCCATAGTAAGTGTGTGTGTGTCGGGGTGTGTTGGGGTGTACTTCTATATATTGCATATAGAGGACCACTTCTAACCCTGAATCTGTTGTTTTAAGATATGAATTGAGTTTAAGTTAGGTTTAGCGTTAGGATACGGGAATTAATGAAAAATGAATGGAAGTCAATGCAAAGTCCTTGTGAAGATAGGAAGATGTACTATGTATGTGTGTGTGTGTGTGTGTGTGTGTGTGTGTGTGTGTGTGTGTGTGTGTGTGTGTGTGTGTGTGTGTGTGTGTGTGTGTGTGTGTGTGTGTGTGTGTGTGTGTCTGTGTCAAGGAGATTGGACAGGCTGCGAGGTTCGGTCCTGTTGCTAAGTGATAAAACCATTAACAGTTCAGCTCCTGACGATGTTACCCAGCCTGTCCTGCATAATGAAGAAATAATAATTACTCAGGGAACACGAGGGACCACAGCACATTGTTTGTGTCAGCCGTGTGTGTGTGCGTGTACCTGGAAGGTGGAGAGGTCGGTGCAGTGGGTGTGGTGTTGATTTGAGATCGTAATAAAAAGGACACTGCCGTGTTATTGAAGAATGACTCGTCAGTTGTGGACTTGGCTTTGTTTCCTGCCTTTACATCTCCCTGAAGACAACAGGAATATTTCAGGTTCCAGCATAATGGCTGGCAAGCAGAAAGCTTAAATGAGAAGCTCAGAGTTCGGCATGAAAATAAGGGATGCTGAAATGATAAAATGTGAAACATCGCTTTAATGGACACAAAGTGAGGACGCAGCTTAAAAGCAGGCAGAGTCATCCCAAAAATAATAATAATAATAACAAAAAACAGGGTTTCTATCAACCACTAAAACTGGCTATGGAATGTCCTTTTTGTCAATAAATTCCTTTACATTGATGGAAATGTAAAATATGTTGCAAGGCATATCAAATAAAAGATCCAAACATTGACTTGATTTTCCTGTAGCTTTGTTTCTGTTATTTTAAAGCAGAGTAGGAGAATCATGGAGTTGACATTTTAAACAGTGTTTAGCATCTAATGTTAGCAGTTAGTGCGGTTAGCTCTGCTGACATTATTAAAGCCGTATTTTCTTTGTGTATAAATTAGAGAAAGCTAATACTTATCTTTAATCTGAGATGTCCAAGTCCCTCATGCTTCATGATAACAGCTTTTAGAGCATGTAAATGTTACATGACATATCAGTTAGCATGTCTGCAGTACCCTGCCTCACCTACTTCAATCTAGCTATCAAATTGGTTTCAAGGTTTCAAACAATCAGTGTGTGTGATTAAACCTCAGAGTCTAGCCTGGACGATCAAAGGTCGCCCATTGACCCCTGACCCTGACCTCCTCAATGTGCATGTGTATGATAGAAAGAGAGATGAAGCCTTAAATAAAAGAGACTGAGGGTGACTGCTGTGACCAGGACACTATTCCCAAGAAGGGTCAAATGTCACAGCCACTCATATGCCCCTGCCGGTGTGTTTGGGTGTGTGAGGGTCTAGAAAAACCACTCGTCTGTAACCAGGGAAATGCTCTCACCACATTAGCGCCCGTCTCCCTTGCATCTCGAGTGGTCTTCTTGATTACCTCTCCGTTCATCCTCGTTACCTAACCCTTCATTTACAGTTCTGAAAGCATGTGATCGATCGGAGGCGAGACACCAGCCATTTGTCCGCATTGAGAGGCTCAGGATGGATTTTTCTTTCTTTCTTTTTTTTTTTTTTTGATTAGCTCCTCAGATTAAAGTAAGGATTGTGGATGATTAAAGAACAGTAAGTTTCCTTTTACTCTTGGAAAGAAATTTTTAGAAGCAAATACAGACTAGATGGGCAGAGGTTCCAGTTAAACCATTAGCAGATAGTTGGGGGGCTGGCATGTTCACACCGTAGTGTCGCTGTTTGTCTGAAGTAAGGAAGAAAGGGGCTCCTTAGAGATACAGAGATGCAAAAGCAAGGAATTGGATTAAAGGGCCAGTGACTTTTTGAGCTTCATATCATGTTATGTTTTTCTCTCAACATTTCAGTGTTGAGAGAAAGTGATGTGCAAAACCGGTAAAAATATACCCTAAAAGACCTGCAGCTACATTTTCAAAAAATAATTGTTGCTCAAAGTCTTGGCTCAGGGGGCTGAATAGACATTTTAGATTTATATTTATTCTTCCATTTGCACTGCAATTATGCACAACGTGCAGTTCATTAATACAACTATAAAACCCATTGAAGTTTATAGCTGTAAAGTGACAAAAGGTATAGAAAGTTCAAGTTACTGTATAGATCTAAAATGATCCAGGTTTGTTTTGTGAATGTCAGGAAAGAAAAATACTGAGCCACACAGGTTAAGCGTTTGATCGGATGAGGTTAATATCAACTCTTTCACAGTAAACAAGTTTCTCCGTCTCCACCGGGTTCATCTCTGAGTTTGGCAATAAAGCTTTCATAGAAACAGCATCAGTGTGCTCTTCAAATGTAAGGCCATGCATGTCTGAAAGGAGGCTAAGTATAGTGTTGAAGTAGTTCTCTTGCAAAAGCTCTTACCTGGAAAACTAGTTATTTGAAACGTCAAAGCCCGGCGGTGGCCGAAGCAAAAAAGAAAGAAAAAAACAACTCAATATGATACAAGGTGAGTGAAGATCAGCTTGGTGCAGAAGTGCAGCATACATTTATTCCCCTTTTCAAATTAAGCATTTGGCCAACACTGCTGAAAGCAAAGGGATGATTACATGAAGTTTTACCTTTTGATCACTTATGGTTTGCAGTCTACGTCCCCAAAAACAAGATTTATTGGGTAAATCTTGTGATATAAGAAAAATCTCAGTTTGAATTTGTTCAAATGTGAAAAGTTCAATTCTATTCAAAGTCCTGCTCTGCTCAGAAGGATATATTCACTCATCATCAGCATATATACAGTATATATGGATAAACTTCCGCTGTTATTTGAATAAACGTAACAATCTTACGTGATTTTTATGGCTGTCAACAAGCTTCTGGCATAACTCTGGCTGAATATTTTAAATATTTGTTGGCTGTTTCCATGTGTTAACGTAGCATTTACATTTTCCAATTTGATTAGATTTAATTTGTGGTCCATTCCAGCATCAATGATAAGTGGATGTTTAAATTTAATGTATTTATTTTTTCATTTTTGGAGTTTTTCCTAAAGTTTTTTTTTTTTGTATTTCTTTTTAGTTATCTTTAACCTTTCAGAAAGTAAAAGAAAATGGAGGAAAAAGTAAAGCCAGATCGTCTGGGGAAACATGTAAGCCTGTTCATATCTCTCGTAGGGAATGAATACATTTTTGTTCTCATATCTTCGGATTTCTATTGAAAATCCCTGGTAGGTGAAGCTGAGCAGTGTGACAAAACCCTGAAACACATGCTAAGTCTGCTCGACTGGAAACTCACAACAGAGACATTCTGTGTCTAATAAGACGCGTTCAACCAAGGATGAGTTTGATGGGAGCGTGCCGACAAGAGCACGCACTCGCGCGGACACGCACACGCTCTTAGACAAAGGAAGCTGCAACCCAGGGGCAGTTTAAGAAGCTCTCTGCTGGAACGTGAGTGTATGAAAGCGTCCAATCTTCTTCAGCTCAGCGGCTCCCGTTTGACGCTTCGGTCGTGTAGGAAATCCTACTGTACACACACGCGCATACACACCTGTGTGCTCCACGTTCTTTTTGTTGGTGTGCGGTGGAGACAGCTGAACATAATGGCTCCTGGTTCTCTTTAATGCAAGTGGGTCAGAGAGTGATTGTGGAACAGAGGTTCATTACAGAAGCCCAGCAGGTCCCCATGTCCTCTGTTAGGATTCATTATGTCTCAGCAATGCATCACATGCGCCTGCACTCCACATGAGCCGCTCTGTTTACTATTAGGTTCAACGCCAAAACGTGCACTTTTTCCTTTATTTGGTCACACTTCAACCATTAGATGTATTTTACTGGGGTTTTACCAACACAAAGAACCTCATAAATGGACTTCCTGTTTCAAGCCTCTCGCAGCCTTTATGCACAATTTTATGAAAACAAATACTTAACCCTCTTTGAGCACACCGTCCCAAGAGAAAGCGGATCAGTAGAGAAACTAGAGAGAAGAGATCTAAATAAATCAAGGCAAAATGACAAAGAAAACCGGTCAGAAGCTGCAAAATGGTTTAGATCCCAGTCAAAGCCTAGGCTTAAAGTCAATTGAGAATTGTAGGTAAGATTTGGAAACTGATTCGCAGATGCTCTCCTCCCAGTTTGACTCAGCAGGAAGCTATTTTCCGAAGAATATAGAAAAACACACACAAAAGGGTTTTTTTGTAACATAACAGAAGTCCAGGATGTATGAGGAAGTTCTGTAAGACGCTGCGGTAATCCCGCGATAACAGCACGAGACAAGAAGCCCTCTGTGCTGCAAATCCTCACCTTTCTTGTTTGGGAAGAAAAGAAATCCAGACCCGTTTTTATTCGTGAACAATAAAATAGTTGTTTGTGAAAGTAGTTAGCGCGTTCCTACAAAAATAAGGTACAAATTTGACATTTTCCTAAAGGTGAACGCCGTTGTTCTGGGTTTTTTTAAAAGAAAAGCATTTTCAAACAGCAGTGGACGATGTCCAGAAAATTTCACTCAGCAGGTCCGCGCACACTGCTGCGTCTAGAGCCAATAATGGATTGTGCTTTTTACTGTGCAGCTGCAATTCGTTCCCACAGCCGGCATACCACCTGCGAGAGAGACAAAGCAGAAATGAAAGGTTGAATTTATTGCTGCTCTTAGATGATTCCACTGAATGAAAAGCTCTGCGAAGCAACGTTTAATCCTCTTCGAAAACAAATTTTGTTCAAATTAGCTGTATATGAAATTGTTGGGACTTTTTAAAACCCTGCCACCATTCTGCGCGCACACAGGCAAACCCAAAAGTCAGATTTTCATCCACACACTTTCGCTCAGTGATTAATAGCAGCTATTTTCTGCTCACTGCGCTGCGCCCGTGCAGGTGCAGAGCTCAGGCTTTCCTTTTGTCTACAGCATCCTTGTCCACATCACATTCATACAGCTCCGACTTCTTTATTTAATCACTTTAGAAAAGCCACGCTGCCAAGGCAACACTTAAAAAAAAGAAAAAAAGTGAGTGTGGATGCAAAATTCATTTTAAACAACAGTGAAAGTGAATGCATGCGGAGGAGCTTTTCCACATTTTCTTCCTGGAGTTACAGGGCCGTCTGTGTTCTGAGTGATCTCTGCAAAGCCAATTTAAATCGCGTTCTTTAATTTGAAAAATGTGGAGCAGTTGCACGGGAATTAAGAGGTTTGTTGTTGTTTTTTTTTTAAACCGCCCCATCAAACAGATTTCTAGTTTCTGCACTTGGGGTGTTTGGTACTGGGTTGTGATTTTTACATGCATATGTTATGAAATGACTGGATTATGTTTATTCAGTGAAACCGCCCACGTCTTCTTGTTATCCATGCACTAAGAAAGGTGTGTCTCTGCCACACTGTGTATAACAACAGCAGTCTGAGACAACATGTACTTTGAATAGGCCATTTTTTTAGGTAAACAAATCATAGCAGCAAATAGTATCTAACTGCTGGAGAGAGAGACAATAATGATGGACTCTATTCAGTGCTGCAATGAATTATCAAATAAACCATTTTTACCATAAATCCAGCCGATTTAAATTTTTCATAGTAGTTTCGGTTTGCTTTTTTAAAGATTTTGTTTGAAGTAATTGTATCACTTTGTATTTGTTTGTTGTCTCTTTAATGTTAATTGTTTTAATTTAAAGTTACAAGTAGGTGTTTTTCACCTTTTTGTTACAGTTTTTGCAACTCTGTTCTGCCATTGTTGTTTTGCTACATCTTGTGTTACATTTGTTTTGTATTTTTTAGTACATTCTCGTTGCTCTTTGGTCGTTCTTTTAAGTCGTTTTGTTGCTGTTTTGCATCCTGACATGTGGCGCTCATTTTCCCTTTAGCCCAATTTTGACTTATGTAATTTTTTTCTTTTGGTCGATAACCATTGTGTTCTACTTAAGTAGCCATTTCATACTGACCATTAATCTATTCATACTTCCCAAGGAGCTGTTTAGTATCACCTTTGCATCCAGTAATTGAAAGTAATCCTCTATAGTCTTCTAAATAAACATATGAATTGCATGAGTCTGATATTGTTTATTTACTGCTATAAAAAGGAAGCAGGCAGGAAATTAGAGAACAACTTTTTATGAAATAATGGAGCTTTAAGCTCCTCAGGGCTCATCTTTTTGTTTCTTGGTGGATTTGTTTAGTCATTTTGCAATTATTTTCTCTCCTCGTGGATTTTTGTGGTATTATTTTTCTATTTGTTGCAACTTTAGGTAGTTTTGTTAGGCTCTGTGTCATTTCACCTCGTCGTCAATTCGTATCTCCATTTCATCCCAATGCGCTATCGTTTTTCTCCCTCATCCCTTCATTTTGTACTTCGACCCAGAGCATTCTGCATGCCTCTTTACCTAAGCCATTGTTGATCAAGATGATTATCTGAAAACTTTGTACTGAACGACATATTTCTTATGACCAGTGGTCAAACCGAAATAAGGCATAGCTCCTGCTAGTAGATATTATTTATGATAGCTAGAGAATCATATTTCAATTCTGCTTTTTGTATTTGGAAAGGTTGTTAAATTAGCCACGATGTGAACAAAGCAGTATCCATTTTTGTTAGATCTATTTCTTTCTTCATGATGTCATATGTTGTTCCTGCCCAGAATGTTAAATATCACATTGACGGATCCCTTTTGTTACCTTTTTATGTTACCTTTTTGCTTAGATGGTTGTGATCTGACAGCTTTGTGCCGCGTGGGTCGTCAGTATGTGGGGATTTACTTTTATCTGTTGTCGTTTCGTGCTGCTTTTATGAGTCTTGGTTGTTTTGTGTTTCAAATGATCCTCTTTATGGTCTGCTGTGGGTCAAGCAAAGTCCAACTCAATTGAATTAAATCATGAAATCACATGCAGTGTGGCATGTCCTGCTTTACCTTTCGTTGTGCCATCATGGCGCAGAGATGTGATTGGGTTTTCCACTGCTCAGCTGGATTTACAACCCATCCGCCAGAGTCACCGAGCTGCTCTGCATTTCACTGCTGACATTTGCTTCCAGGCCTGAGGCAGCTGCTGAACCCAGGAGATGGTTAAGGGCTCGGACTCAGGGCCAAGAGTTGTCAGCGCGATGATGGGGGGTTAATGTCAGACACATGGCTGTACACCACACACACACACACACACACACACACACACAGAAATCACCTTCCACAGCCATCTACCCACAGGTTTCACCAGTTAAACCTTGATTATTTTCTATGCTTTTTCAGTCATGCATCAGATGACTTCAGATTTGATCGATGTCTTCAATCCTGCCACCGCTTTCTGTTTTTGTAATATTAATGTTTATTTTCCAGTTTGTAGACACCTGAGGTACTTTGTCTCCTGTCCTAATTTAATTTGCGAGGTGGAGATTAGGTTGGGTTAGGCTGTAAGCCGATACAGCCTCGGGCGCTCGGAGGCTTGCATCCTCGCAGAAAGGAAAGTGGAGGACAAGCACATTTTCTAAAGTGTAAATTAATTTGCTATACAACCAAATAGATCGGGACATGAAAGTGGAAGTAATTAGGATGATAGATTGGATCCAGCATGTTAGATTCATGTATGATTGCTCCAGTGCGCCGAGGATCCGCGTTCACCGACTTAAGTAAGAGTTGAGATGGCTGAGCATGCACAGGGAGCGGCGATGCACACTCTTAAGGGTCTTTGTTTTTTAGGCTGCAAAAACTCATACTCTGCTCTGCATTAGTGGGTTTTAGGGATGTAAAGAATTAATCAACTTATGCTTAGTTGTAGATTAATGGTTTATTAGATTAAAATTAGTTCCAATCGATTAAATAAATAACGTCCGCTTAGATCTTTTATTAGTGCTGTAGTTTGACCACCATCCAGCAGAGGGCACCACTGGTCGTCCTTAGGAGGAGTCAGATACAGAAACAAGAATGGTAGAAGTATGTTACAAAAAATTCTTATGAGAATAAAGTCGAAATAACACAAGAATAAAGTCATATTACTACAAGGATGAAGTCACAAAATAGCAAGAAAATTCACAATGTTATGACTTTATTGTATTATTTAAATATTATTATTTTAATTATTATGACTTTAGTTTTATTTTTTGGTGTTTTCTTATTATGGCAATAATATTCATTTACATTGTGGAAACATGTTTATCCCTCTTGATACAAGAAAAAGGTCAGTTTCCAAGAAAATGGTTTTTTTTTATCAATTAATTGTTAGTCGACTGATATGACCAATAACTTGCAATCCTAGTGGATTTTATTCTTTTATTTCCTCCCATAGCAGAAATATCGTAACAATATCTTATAATAGAAATATCATATAATAAAGATTGATAAGATCAATAACTTGCAACCATTTCGGATTCTTATTCATTTATTTCTTCTTACAGCAGAAATTAAATGTCGCATTTGACTTTTGTATTTAAAATGATGTCTTTATTAAATCAGAAGCTGCTCAGGGTGTACGTCTCTTATGTGTTTACTATTCTGCATCTCCTCTCCTGTCTGCAGCTTTGCTTTGTGGCTGCAGAGTCATTTAACCTCACTCCATCACAGGAGATGATCGCTGCCAATGCGAAAAGCTTGCCAGAGCTAAAAACCATCAAGATTTTAGGACACTAAATAGAACATTTCCGTCCCTAAACGTATTGTTGTCGGACGGCAGGAACGGCCTCTGCAGCCCTCCGAATGAGCGGGCCCTGAATGAGTCGATGATAAAGAGGCCCATTACTGAGCTCTGATTGACCAGTACACAACCAGGCCGGCTCGCTCCAAAGATAGCAGGAGCTATTTTATTGCCCCACTAATCTCTCCCAACTCCCTGTATTTTATTTCCTCATCGGCATCGTCTCTCTGCGCCACTCTCTCCCTCCTTATCTCTTTTTGTGAATCTTTCAAGGTCAACAGGTCCTTGCCTCTGCAGACAGTTTTCAATAATTTCCACAGAAATTGCTTTAATCTCCTCTTTAACGAGTCATTCTCAAGTGGACGCTAATAAGTAAAACCCTCGGGGCTTCTAACATGCTGCCCCGACGTGCGAAACGAACCCACTGTTTTTATTTCCTGCTCTGTGGCTAAATGCAAGATGGACTGAGTAAATTGATTTTAATTTGCTTAAAGGACTAAAATGCTTTATATAAGAATGGTCTGTTGTCTCCTTTTTAGCCAATTTTTTATTTTTTATTTTTACTAATGTCTCCAATTAGAGTTCATCTCAGTGACGTCTAAGAAGGAGAAATGGAGGCATTTAGACTCACCATTTTAAACAATTAGAGAAGAACAAGTTAATCAGGTGAAACACCATATTGTGAATCAATATGAGGCCTTCAAACCGCAGAACACTGTTTCTACTGTGAAGGTCAGTGGTGGCAGTATCGTGGTGTAGGGTTATTTCATTGCTAGAGGCACCGGTGCTTGAAGCCACACTCTGTGATTGTCAGCCATCTTTGCCCAAATCTTCTATCGTGAAAGAAAATCTCTGGTTATGAGCTTCAGTCAGTGTCATGTGGTCATAATGTAAATTATGTCTGTTTACTGATTGACTTATATGTTTATTGGAAGGGTCTGGTGTTATGGAGCTGCAGCAGCAAGTCGTGTTGACTGGCATCTCCCATCAAATGGGATTCTTGAAATTGTACACCGTGTGCCGGATTTAAACAAAAATTATGGAATGATAATGAAATTGTACCGTTTCCAAAGTCTGCAGCTTCAGCTGACAAGTAAAATACAAAGTTTAAATTGTTTTAAATGCTCCAGCTGGACAATGGTCCCAAACATGAGTAAAGCTTAACATTTAGTAAGGTCGTGCAACAAACCAAAGTCCTGATTTAAACCCTTTCCAAATTGTGGGTATTCGCCCACAAATAGTTGAACTCCATGAATACTTCGGACCCCTTGAAAAACATGTCAGTGACTTTTTTAATAGTTCAAAATCCAAATATACCTTTACATGCATAATAGAAACGGTCTTAGCACGACAGCAGAAACGAATATCGACCATCTTCTTTTTCTTTGCCCTTTGGAGAACAGCCAGTGAGTTCCAAGGAAAATGAATGGCGCTCCTGGATTGGCTGCTAATGGCGCGTCAAGTAACATTGCTCCTGGAATGTCAGCTCCCCAAGCTACCTTGTCTTTCGAGTATTTTAGATATGCTTTACGAAAAATCTGCATAAAGATAATGATTTAGTCCTTGGAATGGATAACTAGAGCAACCATTAAACTTTTAGATTTTTCAAGACTTCTAGACTTTCCAAGACCCAAGAAACCAACTTCTTTAACTGTTGTTGTTGATAAGGGACATTTATCTGAATATGATTGGGGGTGTTTACGTCTAGTTGAGCCTGAATGCATAATTCTGACCATATGTGGATTAGAGAAAAAATGTGCAACAAATTCTTTTACTTTGAATTATTAAAGTCACTTGTTAAAATCATAATCTTAATAATTTCATCCTGGAAAAAAAACTGTCTAAAAATAAATTAAATAGCAAAATTATTGTAAGATGATTATTATAAGTGTGTTGACCTGTACTGTGCCTGAAGGATACAAACGAGTGAATTTGGTATATATTATTATAAAAGTATCCAATGCCTTCATTTACAAACTGCCTTCCCTTCCTGGACCTGAACATATGCTATGCAGTCGTGCCTTACTTGCTGCTCGACGCGAGAGCACCTTAAGCCAAATGTTTCCAGATATGTAGGTTGTTTCAGGAACGTCATTAGCATAATTTCCCAGAGGCACATTGAGCTTAATTATCAACATGCCTGTGTGCAGACCGGAGCACGGCTCATCGCATTGGGATGGACTCCCCGCCGTTTGCGTTCATGCTCCGCCAGCTCCCAGCTGACGGCCCGGAGATTCATCGCCGCCAAAGTTCGGCACTCCCGAAAACGTTCATCCTCCACGCCACAATTCCTCACTGCGAGTGCATCGAAGGGGTCAAGATAAACCCGCCGCAGTTCAGCTATGTAAGGCTGGAGACTGCGGTGGGCCATCTGTCGTTGTCTGTGCGTGGCGCCGTGTGTTGCTTCGGCTCATTTTCCTTGGAAGGTGATTATTTTTATCATCTTCACAGAGAAGACTCACATTTGTTGCTTCTCCTTAATGCCCCGTCACCTCCCTGTACGAGTCTGGCCTCTGCTTCCTTCTCCATGCTATCTAACTGGAAGTTGGCTAGAAAGTCAAAGGCCGGCACGACGCATTGTAAAGCTCCGTTTCCATGTTCCTGTAGATTGAGAAGAAAATGGAAATACTCCTTGCGTGTGGCCAGGGAAAAGATAGTCTCCCAGAGGCCCGTCGTTGTAATTTGCTGTCCTTTGTTTTGCTTTTATTGTGGGAACAGTGACACATCTCCAGCGAAGATACTCGGTGACTAATTAAGGCCTTTTGGGACTATAGTTGAAACCAGATATTTACATAAAGAGTATAAAAAGACGTGACCTATTTTTGTCTGACATTGAATCAGACAGAACCCTTTCCTTATTCGGGACAGTTAAGTTCATTTCTAAATATGAAATACCAGAAAACAGAAAGAGAAATGTTGGATTACTTTATGAATTGACATAATTAGCTAAAAGTACAACGATTCCAAACAATTTGGTAGAGATGATGTTATAGCTTAGTATGCGTCTTCCACATCTGTGGATATATTTTAAGGCAACATCTCCAACACACCAATAGAAATCAGGAATTTTCAATCCAAAACTAAAAGATTTTGAAACTTTTGAGATAGTGCCCTTATCCACAAGAGAAATTAATCCTGTATTGACCTGGGCTGGAAGACCATTCTGAGATGAAGAAGCCATTACTCCTTAAAAGCCAGATTACAGTTTGCAAAAGCAACCAGCAACAACAATGTTTATGTTTGGAGATGAGTCCCGTGGTCTTACGAAACAAAAATGAAAGTGTTTGACCATAATGACCATTGTTACATTTTGAGGAAAAAGGGAGAAACTTGGAAAGTCAAGTTCACCATCCTATGGCACCACATGATGGAGGCATTATATTGTGCCTGTGTTTTTCCTGAAAGAGGATCTGGTGCACTTCACACAATAAATCACAAAAGGAAGAAAGAAAATACCCTTAATTCTTGACCCAAAACATAATATTTAAAATGCAACTTGACTAAACACTCACAAAATGTCTACAAACTCTAATTCTGAAGTAAATAAAAGAAAAATCTGTCACTCACTACTCTGCAATGTAGCAAATAGCAGTAATTCTTTGTATTCCAAAATGAGCTAAAATATTCAAACTGCAGAAAACAAGATTGTCTTTCTATGGAGTGTATGTAAATATCTGGTTTCAGCTGCATATTTCTCTATATGAGGACATTGTTATGAGGACACACACCTTCAAAATGTGACAAATTGAAGGTGTGTGTATCTGGGTCACGGTCTGGGTTTATTGCCCCCAGGCTGTTGTTGTAAATCACCTCTAAACTTGCATCACCAGGCTTGACCCAATCTGGGATATTATTATCTACATTTGGGACCGCAAAGACCACCTGTTCTGTCCCTGGTAAGTGCTGACTCATGTCAAAAGAGAAGTGACGAGATGACGAAGAAGAGCAAGATGGAGACTGTACATGAGCAGCAGTTCTGAGCTGTAGCTTCAGACCTGCATGTGTAATTAGGCTGCATTTCTCTACCGCCTTACATACAGTACAGTACGCTTCCTGCCAAACATACACAAAAAAACGCTTTGTCTGGAAAAATCAATACTTGTTAGCATCATTTAGTTGTTTTTGTGTATCTGAAGAGGCACTACAGTGAATAATAATGTGGTTTTTTTCTCTCTCTGCCGGTTTGTGTCGATGTCTCTGCAATGTGAGATAATGTGACATCAAATACCTTTCCGGTTTAGGTAAGGCCACAGTGAAACATTTGTTCTCTTTCATGTGTCTTTGAAGTGAACAGCACCCGAAGATGTTTCTGTTTGAGCGGCCACCAGATAAGAAGTTTGTTTTTGCTGCTCTCTACTCTCTATGTAGATACAAGTGATTCTGTACATGATTCACCTAGTGTTTTTGTTGTTTGATTATCATCGTCTGAGGAGAGCTGGACTCCATCTGACGGCCAGCCTGCCTTTCTGTTTGGACCATTTCAGGATCAAACCTATCTGTGCCTTTCAAAAATATTAATATCACATTGTATTTTGCCATTTTTGGTGAAATTACCAAAACAAAGTGGTACGTATGAAGTGGAAGGACAATGACAACGTCTTTTTATATACTGTATATACAGTACAGACCAAACGTTTGGACACACCTTTTATTTCAATGAGTTTCCTCTATTTTCATGACTATTAACATTGTAGATTCACACTGAAGGCATCAAAACTATGAATAACACATGTGGAAATATGCACTAAACAAAAAAGTGTAAAACAACTGAAAATACCCCTTATATTCTAGTTTCTTCAAAGTAGCAACCTTTTGCTGTGATTACTGCTTTGCACACACTCTGCATTTTCTTGATGAGCTTCAAGAGGTAGTCACCTGAAATGGTTTTCACTTCATAGGTCAACCTGCCCTGTCAGGTTAATAAGTGGGATTTCTTGCCTTATAAATAGTCATGAAAATAAAGAAAACCCATTGAATTAGAAAGGTGTGTCCAAACTTTTGGTCTGTACTGTATAAAAAAAAGTTTGCTGAAAAGTGTGGCATGATTTTGTGTTTAGTCCCGCTACGGATAAAACCTGACTAGCTTTTCTGTCCCTGGCGAAAAGAACGCATTGCACCACGTTTTACGCTGTTGATTGTGTTTTCAGGATAATAGAGTGTTCGTTTTCTGTCACAGTGTACAGCAAAACATTCAATTTTGGTCCAGCCTCACTGGACAACCTTTCTTCCAAGATACTGCTTAAAAGTGCTGTTTGTTGTTTATAAAAAACAGGACTAACAGTTGCCCAGTTGACAGAAAAAGTCGCAACGGGTGTTCGTGGATGTAGATTTTAGACCAGATCTAAAAAGTCCAACATCTAATCTCTACTTGTATGTAACTAGCTGTGCAAAATTTTATTTTGGTATATCAGAGTTTATATAAAAATAGTGAAAACAGGAGCACTTCCATTCATTTTATCATTATCTGCTACTTTGTGTTGGTGTATGACATAATACAATGTGAAACATTTTCACCTGTTTTGAAACCCATCTGCTCTCTCTGTGCTCCTTTTTCCCCCAAAAGGAGAAAACTAACAGACAAAAACAGCATCAGTGCCTAATTTAAAAATGTCCTGCTTTTGCTGTAGGAAAGTCACCAAACATATTCCGAGCCCAATTCAACCGTCCCTATCGCTAGAGGGGCCGATAACGACGGCAGCAGAGGAGCCAGAGTTTGATCCAAAACAGAATCTGAGTCGCTGAATGGATCTTTGAGGCTCGCACAATAGATTTCTATTCACCGAGGAGAATAAAACTGAAGATGACTGAAGGTATGAGATTGTGCTATATAGGATTTCAGACA
Organism: Xiphophorus maculatus; assembly: GCF_002775205.1. Lineage (NCBI taxonomy): Eukaryota > Metazoa > Chordata > Actinopteri > Cyprinodontiformes > Poeciliidae > Xiphophorus > Xiphophorus maculatus. The sequence goes on along the minus strand of NC_036453.1, from coordinate 24,466,015 downwards.
TTTTCGACAGTAGCAGATCACAGATTTCTACGGCCGAACTGGTGAAAATGCAGCATGTGAGCACTCCTGTGATCGTCTTAGTTTTTGTAATAAACTGAGCCAGTGATTTCTGTGTTAGAGGTCTGGGATGAAAGTGATTCGCTGTCACGCTTGGATGCCAGGTTATCACACACCTTCCTGCTCCACAATCCCATTCAATCTCTTTCTCTCATTTTCACTGCTGCGAGCCTATTTTACCATGTCGGGGAGCTGCTTTCCATTTCTTGCTACACCACTGAGAACCAGATTCAAGGTTAATTCGGCTCATTAAGCTGGTAAAAGTGACTCTTTGTAAAGTAGGTCTGTGTTTCTTGTTCTGTTTTATTTGATTTTGTTTTCCTTTTGTGCTGTCTTTATCTGGGACACGCCCATAAAACCATATTTACCCAAGGATGGTAAATTCCTCTCCAGCCTTTTGAGGTACATGTGGAAAAAAAGGCGACAACCGAGAAACTATTAAATCCATGGATCTTGAATGTAGCAGGGTGAACGTGAGCCACACATATTTTAAATTTATTGTATTACTCTAGCTTTATTTGTCAACTCTTTTTTTAAAACCTTAAATGGGTGGAGCTAACTGAATTTGCATTTTGAAACAGGGTCTAAAGTTAGCGTGATATATACATTTTGGAACACGTCAAACACACGTCCACCAGTTTGGACGTGTGTTTGGGAATCATTGACCAACTGGAACGTCCAATCCATTATCAGCTGTAGCAGATAATGTTAGTTCAGCTGAAGACCCTCAGAATGATGCTACTCCCACCATGTTGGACAGTTGGTAGAATCTCCTTGGGTTTAAAATCATTAAACCTTCCTTTTTATCCCCAAACAGCTCAATCTTTGTCTTGTTTACCATCAAACTTTTCTCCAGAAGGTCTTTGCAATCGCACTCTGTCGCTGGGAGTGAAACAGAAAGTCACTGACACTGGGCATGTAAGGATAGTCCCCAAAATTTTAATCCTGTTGAAGTTGAGACTATTTAAAAAAAGAAACTATTACATTTTTTCAGCAATTCTAAAAACCAGTTTTGATGCCTGCTTGAGATCATGATGTGCCAATATTTCAAACATCTAGCTGAAGTGAATTTGGAAATTGTTCAATTACATAACCTTTTTCATAAACTTTGTCTAATGCTACCAGTAGTACTGGTGCTAAAAGAGGAATAGAGCATGATACAGCCACCACAATGCTTAGCAGTTTCTAAGGCATTCTTTCCTTCTGAAAATACTTCCTATTGTTATGGACAAAAGCTAAATTTTACGCATGTGTCGTTCTTTAAAAGTGTAAACATTTCTTTTTTATCTGATGATGAGAGTCCACCCTGATTTTAAAAATGGTTTAAATTCTTATAAAGCCCCCAAATTTATGTGTGCTTCTGATTGGAACTGTCTCCAGCTATCAATGGGGGAAATGCATCTTTAAAAAATCATGTCTTACCATTTGAGTTGGGTGAAACCTGCATGGATCCCCATTTAACTTTGAAACTTCTACATTATTCACTGCCTTACGAGACATTAATCTTACCTCCTTATGCAGCCAGGAATAAAACAAATTGTTGATTTGATCGTCATGAGTGCTTTTCCAACACATTTTACTTATCTCGCTCTTCTTTTCTCATATATGAAGGCTTTTAATTTGGGAATTTGTACCGTCAGCTATTAGAAAGCAAATAATTAAGCAGCTCACTGCTTCCTTTCTGGTTGTTTGCTGCAGTGCTAGCTTCTTTCACAGTCCCACATTTGGGTTTAAATGAGGAACTTTTCTCGTCTTTGTTTGATGATAAATTGTTGAGTCTTTCTGAGCCTCGTAACTGCGTGACTTTTCTTTTCCCCTGCTAAAGTTAGTCATCTTCTTCCTGTGACTAACACAAGTCCAGTTAGTCCTTTGTGGTGTCAGCCAACAATGTCAGTGGACTCCAAGGTTTGTTATTCATTTTGCCATGTTAAATAGAAGCCCTGGTGGGACGAGCAATGAGCTTGTTCAGGCTTCAGACCCCCTGCGTGGCGTCTTCGTGTCATGCCAGCCTCTTCAAGCGCGCTGGGCGTTCCTCTTAAGATTAGGCCACTGGGCCATGTAAGATCCTTTAGAAATTAGGCTTGTACGCCCAGCGGTGGCAGCTACGCAGATGCTTCAGTTTCCCTGGCCTTAATTGAAGGATTGTCACAAAATACATGTCACACTGTTCTGCGTTATCCATTCGTTTTAGGATAAATTCAGGCTGTCAACCAGTTTGCTTCTTTTAACATCAGTCAAAGAAATTTTAGGGAGTTCTTTGCTGATTAACTTGATCCGTTTGATTTGTGGTGGACTTTACCAGTTTTTTGTTGGGTTTTTTTTTAAGCCATACTTTCTTGTTAAAGGCTTGCAGAGATACTTTCAACCTTCAGAATTTTTTATTTTATTTTTATCTGATCAAGACAACGTCTTGAACTCCGTCCAGGTCTGCTTGATAAGATCTGACCATGACTCTGGCTGCTGCTTCTTTGAGACAGCCGTTGTGATTTCAATCCTCTGTTGATTTTTCTAACAGTCCTGATTTTTTTTGTTACACAATACAGATAAAACATGGAGAGCTAGGGGGACAGCACTGAGATACTGGTTTTGGTTGATACACCGAGCTAAAAGGAAAAATTCTAAAACGAAGGAACCATGGACCGCACACTGTGCTACTTGTTGTACTTCCTTTGTTTTCAAAAGAAATGTTTATTATTTTTCATGGTGTATTCAACACTAGTGTGTTGTGACTACTAGCAATATAACAACAATATATTTCTGCATGTTGTACTTTCAGATTCTGTAGAAACATTTTTACTAAATGTTATATAGTTAAGCATAAGGTTTATTGGGAAACAATGAGTCAAAAATTCGAGAAAACTGCGTTTTATGTGCGAGTCGGCCATATTGGATTTTGAGAAACCCCAAACCTTCCTGAGATTCCAATTTCTTGGGTTTTGTTTGTTTGCATAATTACACCTCGTCATTCACCCCACCAGGTAGCGACAATGGATTTTCTTCTTTTTTTTCTACATTTTTATGACTTGACGCTACAAATGAAAAAGTCCAAATTGTTGTACTAATGTTTTAAAATGTACAGTAGTGGTGCTTGAAAAACAATAGCTACCAAGCTGCTACCCTTTAAAAAAACAAGTAGTAGTCTGCTACTAAAAGAAACTCTATTTTTGAGAGATATTGCAACAGACTGAAAGCTCACCCAACAGATAACTTTTCTTAATCGATTTATACCACTTTTGTGCTTCCCCGCATTTTTCTCCAGCTATGGTTCCCAAAGCTTCTGGAGTGTACCTTGAGCATCACCTCTAGCTGTTTACTGTCCTCAGCAACCATTGATTCAATCTTCATACATCTATGCTCTTACAGCTATTGCATGAATACAGTCTCCCAGAGCTTAAAGCTGCTACCTTTGAACGAAATAACTCTGACAAAATCAATATAGAGTGATGAAAGAAATCTTTGTAGTATTTCTTTTTAAGTTCCTCACTATCATAAGTTCACAGTTTTTCAGTAACATTAGCTCTTCAGTTCTAAAAGTACTTAGAAATGTAATGGAAACCCAGCCTGTTCTCAGGATAACTAAGAGCATCCATGACAGTCTGTAGCACAGTCAATAAATGTTTGGCAGCTTGGAGCAGGAGACTTGGCTCGGTTTGTAAAACGTGAGCTGCTCTCAGGCTTTGCAGGTGCAGATGATAATGTCTGAGGAAGTGGATCACAGTACTGGTTAAAAAGGTTTCATTTATACAATAGCTGTGTTAATTTCTTCACTAACTTACAAAAAGAAACCCCCCAAAAAACACAATATAATGAAATAACAGCTTTTTAAACATTTAAACTTTTTTAAACGTTTGAAAATGTAGGTTGAGATTTATTTTTTATGTAAGTAACAGTGCAAATTTTGTTTTGGGTGTTAAAACACCAAAGATCTGTCTGCTACTGGCAAATTAAGCTAGCCATCTACTGCCACCAAGTGGGCATTAGTGAATATAACAGTTAGTCATATTGCATACAGTCATTTGGGAATAAAAGTTCTTGTACATTAACAAAATTAAAACAGAAATGTAGGTAATTATTTCTTAAAATGTAAGACCCTACATGAGCTATCACAAGTAAGTTAACTTAATATCTTAATAAGTTATATTTGTTAAACATACTGTTAAGACCAAAATTATCCATACGATGGATTATATCTAACCGAGAATCTGCCCAGGGAGCTACAGATTCGTGTGATGGCATGGAGGTCTTCCAACCACAAAAGATGAATGTTATCAGAGGAAACTTTCAATAAAGCTCCTCAGCAGTTGATAAAGATTTTTTTCAACTGATTTCTCAGAAGAAAATAAATAATTTTTTTTTAAATTTGATACTACTTTTACATTGTTTTATGTTTCATTTCTTATTAGAAACAAACTTCTTGGTTAGTCTCACATTTCTTGTCAATCTACTAAGAGTGTGAATAATGTTGGGCTTCAAATTTTGGTTGAAAGTGGCTTATTTGTTAAAAAGAAGCAATAAGTTTAACATAAGTTTAAGTGTAACACTTAACCAAAACTAATTTAAGACTAAATATGCAAAATCTAGATGTATTTAGAAATGTAAACTACTTATAACACATGGACTTCTGCAAAGTACATTGAAGTAGATCCAAAATATTTCACAGAGCAACATCTTTTATCCTTGAAACACATTTTGTGTGAAGTCCTTCCTCTCTTTTGTAGTACATTCTAACATTCCCTTTCCCCCTCTGTTCTCTTTGCAGTGTTCATCATGGCCACTGGTCTGCTGGTGTACCCTTTTGGCCTTAACTCCTCACTGGTCCGATCTTTCTGCGGAGACGCTGACATCTACTACGCCGGCGAGTGCCAGATCGGCTGGGGCTACATGCTGGCTATCGTTGGAGTCATGCTCACCGTCTTCTTGCCCTTTTTTGCCAAATATGCACCGAAGGAGCAGCTGTCCCCCACCCCATTGCCCACTCTGTTATAGTTCCGTCTTGTTTTTCCTCTTTTACTCTTGACCGCTTTATATGTCCCGGGACATGATGTCCTAAGGAGACGCCTAGCAAAGTTCCTGGAAGAAGCTCTGCCCAGAGACAGCTGAGGCTGAACACAAACACGTACATAGAAAAAAAGATGCTGTCTTCCTGCTTCTGTAATGTTATGAACTCAAATTGAAGTCATTTAAAATTCTTTTTAAACAGTGAACTTTCTGTTTTGTTTTTGTTGAATGAAAGCATATAACATTCCGAATGGAAGCATGATGCTCTGTGGTTTCAGCCACATTAATGTTTCAGTGCAAGTTTTTTTTTTTACTAAGAAAGCTTGACAAAGAGGCAATAAGGACAGTTCAAGGATTTAAAGGAAATTGTACAGACAGAGGCATTTGAATCTTAAATGAGTTGTCTCTAAAATGAATTGATCGTAAATACTCTGAAGTGCTAAACAACTCTTTAAAATAAGAACTTTGATATTTGGAAGGTTTTTTCTTTTGCCCTCTTCTCTTGGGACTTGAATTAACCAGTGGGAGTCAAAACAACATTCAGCTTTCAAAGACTGAGTTGAGTTCCTCATGCAAAGAAAAGGATCACAGTGGTCCACTGAATGGACAATTTAAAGATCAGCTTCCTGTCCTAAAAGGAAGAAAGTCATAACAGGTAGTTGTTTCCGAGGGGTGCTGTTATAAGATAAAGGAAAAAGACAAAAAAAAAAAAAAATGTTGAACACGCTGCGTGTTTTTGTCACCCTATTCCCCAGATTTGTTTGTGTGATGTGCTTGTTTTCTCTGCCTATGACACCCGATACTAAACTTTTATTCAGGAAAGAAGATGTTGCAAAATGCCAGGAGATGTAGGGATTGTGTCTAAAACTGCATGAAAAGATGGGCTTTGTTAATGGTAGAACAGCTGATCTAGATTTTCAATGTGATCTGACCAACTTGTGCCTTTTGACATTACAAAGACAAGTTTCATACAGTTATCAGGTATTGATCTCTCTCTGCTGAAAACTGAGGATTCCGTTGTGTCATGTGATGTGTTTTTTCTCTTCTATTTTTCCTCTCGGTGGTAAGGTGTTTTTATGTACTTCATGCAGTGTGTGATCATAGTTTGGAGAAATGCTGAAAAGAGAAAAGATGTATTTGAATCCTTGAGGATAATAGCCGCGTAGAAAGCGACACACTCGTTTTAAATTATCCCCTGAACTGCATCTGCAAATTATTGAAAAGGTGAATCACTCAAACTGCTTCACGGAGCGGCTACAACGCTCAGCTAACATTAATTCTCTGAATCCATTTTTTTTTTTTTTATGAATTAAGCTGGCACACGATCAAAATGATGTGTGAAATATGATCCAGTTTCCGCTTTTGAAGTTCTGGTACAAAATATTCACAATTAACTGTTCCCGTTCACTGCCAATTTCTTCCAACCCAACCCCCATTTTCAGCGAGTGTTTAAGAAGATTCATATTCAGCTATTGATCAGAGTTTTACTAACAGACTAAACCTTAAAATATCTCCCAATTTGGGCTTCAATACTGACATAAATTGAAAGATTAATGTGACTTTGTTGCCATATTTTAAAGCTAATGAGAACTAGAAATGTAAGTAGTGTACTGGACCTCATACTGTGCTTTACTGGGATAACAACGTTGGACTCATTCCATTATTTGTTGGACAATTATGTGTAAAGTCTCAGCACTGGTGAAAAAAAAAGTGTTTTGTAGAGAAAATATGTTGATTTTTTTTTTTTCATTGTGGAATTTGACTGTAAATAAACTAACTGTTGTTGATATCACTTTATTCCTAACTGCCCCATTTTTCAGTTTCAGATAACTGATTGGTTTTAGGTTTTAACCGAATTAATTTGTGTGTTGTTATTGTGGCATTTCTTTGTAATAAAAAGAATTTCATAACTTCTAAAAACAGGCGCTTTACTTTCCGTTATATTTGTTCACAGAAAACCATAGAAACAGGAAAGGAGAACATGTAAATGTTAACACAATACAAGTATGGAAGCTGCAACCTTGAAGGGAAAATGACAAAAACAATAACAATATTTTTGTTAACGCTACCTTTCTTTTTCAACAAACCAAGCATATAGAAATGTACTTATAAATCTCAAATGTTGACCAATGACAACAGCCGCTGCACTGCTAAAACACGCAATCTTAATTAACCTTACTCTTACATATTTTTGTCTAAAAACTACTAAACTGACTTACAAGTAACTTTTCAGCAATATGAAGGAGCTCGTTTTACGTTAATAATACCTTAATGTTGGTAAAATTGTACTAGTTCCACTGGAAGAAAAATATCTTAGGAGTGAAAAAAATCTGCCAGTCAAACTAATACTCTTATTTTAATCAATATTAAAGAATAATTGCCTTAAAACAAGCTCCTATGTCTTGCTGAAAAGCTACTTGTAAGCTAGTTTCATCTTATTTCAAGTGTAGTAAGATATCTGCACAAGAAGCTGGACAAACAGTATTTTGTACCATTTTGTGCTCAAACTTCGCTGAGTGTCTTGACCAGCGTTCTCATTTCTGCATCCGACACTTTGACAGCTTCCAGAGCGTTCCTCTGCTCTGACGGCTGACCGGCTCGAACAGACACGCATATCAGGACGTCTCTGCTGCGGTCGTAGTTGCCGACGCAGCGATGGATCTGACCTCGAATGAGGCGCGGCAGCAGCTGCTCCTGACGGACATCAAATGGAGGAAAAAACAAAACAAAGCGAAAAGCAAACAGTAAGGCTATTTCATTGTGCTGTTTATTATGTCTGAAGGTTTTAGAGTTTGACGTGATGGGAGAAGATGTTAATAAAAATTATTATAATAACGACATTGACGCCTCATAGCCACAAACCTCAGTATATTTCAGTGGTATTCTGTGAGATGGACAAAGTAGAATGTAATTGTGAAAAGAAAAGAAAATGATAAACTTTTCCAAATAAAAATCTGAAATCCAGGAATAAGTTGCTAAACACTAAACATTTGTATAACTACTAGACTGAGTTTTGTGCTAGTCACATGAACAGTTTTTAAAAAAGAGCAAGAGCTATGAATATATTTGCAAGCAAATGTATTTTTTTTTACATCATTTGGTTCAAATAAATTGCACCACAACCATCTTATTCAATGTGGCTTAACTAAATATATATTTGAACAGACACAATCTACTGTGACTCACTTGTTTACATTTGATTTTAAACTCACATTTTCATAGAAGACACACTGCAGCACATCCTTCCCGTCTCTCAGTAGAAAGCTCTTGGCTCCGTAGCGCCCCAAAGTGACTGCAGAGTCCAGAGTGGCTGTGGGGAAAAGTCACAACTTGTCTATTTAAAGTTGTTTAGAAATATCACAAACGAGCAGTAAGCAGAAGGAATTTCATATTCCCTAACCAAATATCTCGAATAAGAAAGGAATTTTATCTTTAAACTGGCTCCAGTGTCTCATTCCATTAATAACTGTGGTCAGGATCCTCAGGGAGTTTTCCATAGGCTGCTTCGCTGGAACACTTTCCTTCTGAAAACAGCAAAACAATCAAAATAGTGCACTGTAAATGATTATTTTAAGAAAGTTACATGCGGCACATGTAACATTCTACCTCATTTTTGGTTGGTTTAGCTGTTGGAGGTTGATTCGAACTTTTTTTTGCAATAAAGTTTGATTTTTGATGCTCAAAGCTGTTAGTAAATTTCCAGGACTTGTTAGGTTGCTGTGCAGCTGGGCCTCCACCCAGCGTGCTGGGTGGAGGAGCTTCAGGAGGAGGAAGAGGTCTGGACTGATGGGAAAACTGACGTGCAGGGAAGGTTTGTTTGTTGGACGACTGCTGGGCCGTCTGAGAGAACCCTGCATGCTGTGCTGGCTTGCTTTGGGTGTTCTTGTTGCCATAGGGATGTTGAATTTGGCTATGTCTGGGACTAACACCGGAGCTCGAAACCCATTGTCCGGCTGGATTGCTGGACTGGCCCGTCATGGAGCTGAAGCAACACAATAATGATATTTTAGTAATTTAATTAAAGGTGAAAAAAAAAGAAGCAAGTTTCCTTATTTTGAATAAAACAAATTGCCTTTATTTGCTTGTCATAAGTTATTGCATTGAACATTCTGTGAACTATCCCACTTTTATTCAAACACTTGAACTGTTCACAACCACATGAGTTTCTGGCATTCTTTTCCTATGAAAGCAATGCAGCTAAAAATATTTCTGAATATAGCATTAGCATAAAGCAGACTGTTTTATTTTACTTTGAATGTTGCTGTGTCATAAAAGTTTTCACAAGAGATTCTGATGGTCAGTGAGTCACTGAAAAGCACCTCTTAGTCTCAGCTTTGTATGGATGTGCTATGGGTGCATAGGTTCTCATTGTAGACGGTCCAGGAGCAGGTCTGTTGCCATACTGCTGGGGTTTAGCAGACTCTGGGACACCTTTTCTGTTCCACTGATGGCTTTGAGGACCAGTAGGAGAAGAATCTGAGGCCTGGTAACATTCATACGTAGCTGAAAAGACACACAATACATCCCAGGAGATTAAAAAAGTCCCAAAGATAGTCTGGTATTGTTAACATTTTCTGTGAATGTGTCGCCACCTAGTGACAGAAGCGTGACTACAGGCTTTAAGAGTGATTACCTGAGGGACCTACACTAGCAGCTGAACTGGTACTGGCCATGTATTCACTTGGGGAAAAGAACTCATTTTCACCAGGAACAGATTTCAGAGGAATTCTGTTTCTCTTCCTCTGGTTAAAGAGTGACACAGGCAGGTAGCCTAACAGAGAAAGCAAAGAAAACACTTTCCTTTTTTAACTTATTTTTACCAAGACAACTGGATTGGGGTGGAGGGAGTTGCTCTATTTTTTTTTTTTTTTCAGAATAAGAAAGCAAACAGAATACATGAAAGTAAGATTTGTTAAGTGACATCTCTTCATATTTGGCACAAACTTAAAAAAAATAAATATAAATAAAAAAAGACGTCACATACAAACTATACTGGAAGAATAACTACGACCATTTTTGTTTTCTTTTCACTGAAATATTTTTTAACAAACCTGTTGCTGGTCGGTCCAGCGGCTGTTCCTGTCTCCTCATGTTTGGTCACAAAATCCCGCAGTTCTTTCCGCTAGCGGATGCTGACAATATTAGCAGAACAAGAAGGAATATACAGCAAAAACTAATTTAAAGATAGCTCTAGTGTGTGTTGGACATTGCTCTTACAAACACAATGGGAAAAGTAACCAGTTACCCAGTTTTTAAGCTTTCTACAAGTTCATAAAAGATTTACTGTAACATTATTACCGTGAGCTATACGTTATGCTAGCAAATTGCACTGGTGAGATTGTTAAACTTAGAAACGGATGTGAAATGTGGCAACGGTTTACTTTTATTATCCTTTATCTTTTTAAGAAATTAGTGTACATACAACTTGGTCTTCTTACCTAAAGTTTGCAAGGTAACCGAGGAGATAATGACGCAGTTTATTTTTCAGTTCAGTGCCTTGGAAAGAGGAAAGCGCCACTGGTTCACGCGCCACCAGTAATGATGCGTTCACGATCCGCAAGTAAGTTCGGGACTTCTTAATACAGCTAATTAGGATCCTGGCAATTTCAGAAGCATATTTTTGCACATTGTTACCTTTCATATCGATTACAAGTGGCCTCCACCAGGGAAACTATTGGTTCAAATGACATTGTAAAAATGTTTTGATGCTATGGTATTTATTCATTGTGAATTATGTTTTCTTTTATGAGATCCTTTCAAACAAACTTGTATTACTTTTCACTGTTTTGATGGACAAAATATACTTTTAGGACGAAGCTTTCTATAAATGTTTACATAAGTGATATGGGTTACAGAGACCTTGAGTTTAAATTAGTTTAGATATTTGAGAGATTAATACAATACATAGTTTTTGAGAATTCTGGATGCCACAAGCAAGTGTGGGCCCACAAAGGTTATGTATTCAAAACGGCAATAAAGTTTTATTATGTTCTATGGTCTGAAATTTGTTTCCTGAGCTACCATCGAAAGTTCAAGTGACAAGAGTTTTCTCCACTGTTTGGAGCATAGGGAAATGTATCACCATCCTAAACGACTTTTAAGTTACTAGAATAACTTAAACATTTAATTTCACTTTGCAGGGGTGTCAAACTCCAGTCCTCAAGGGCCAGCGTCCTGCAACTTTTAGATGTGTCTCTGCTGCACCAAACCTGAATAGAATAATTAGGTCATTAAGGCTCTGGAGAACTGATCTACAGGAGGAGGAGGAAATTAAGCCATTTCATTCCAGTGTTTTGTACCTGTGGCATATCTAAAAACTGCAGGACAGGACTGCAGTTTGACACATGTACTTTAGGATAAAGAAAAGTATTTCTGAATAGAATTAGAATGAATCAGATCATTTTGTTATTTTTTTTCCTTTAAAACATTTTGTGTGGAAACATGCCATATTTTTAAATGTTTTTAGACGTGACGACCTTATCGGCTGTAATGGCTTTAGCCACGTAAAACAACAACTTATTTTTTACCTTCATCTAAAAAGGACAATCTTTTTCCAATTGTCAAAAAACGAATCGGTTATTATTTTATTAATGTGTACAAGTTTATTTAATCACATTATTAGATGATTATTTGATACAAAAAAATCACAAGTTTATTTTTTAGTATGCAAGTTTCTACGAAGGTTTGTTGATCTGCAATATTATGAATATTATGACATGTAATGAATCACACAACATGGAGAATCTGGAGGAGAAAAAAAACATATCTTGAGCAGGACAGCTTTAAGTATAATTCCCCCCCCTGACTTCTGGAAGTTTCAGATAGTAGAGTTTATATTGGTGCTGTGGCTCTGCCCCACGCACAGAATGCAGATTTTCTACATCCCAAACTGGCAACTTGCACACATTGTTCAGGGGGAGGCGCTGGTCCGAAGTAGTTTCTGGAAAGAATCGCATGCGTGCACCATGGAGAAAGTAAGTGTCCCTTAACTTATTTCCTTGTCTGTTGTTAGCTTCGGCGTTTAAACCAAATCTTTTAGCGTGTTTCGTTTAAGCTCAATTCGCAACATTTGCCAACAAAATATTGTAGGTTAGCGTCGTCAGTTAGCGTTAGCGTTGAGAGATTTCAGCGTTTCTTAGCTTGTTAGCTTAGCGTCATTCACTGCAGCCATTTAGATTGGAGAGTGGGCTTTTCTAAAGCCGTTAGAAAATACGAAATATGTTGGAAACTGTTAACAGTGAAATTACGTCATGAATTTACAATGGGTAAATACGAACAGAAGGCTGATCAGTTAACCAAAAACTGATCAGCCTTCTGTTTGCAGCTAACCTCGTAGAGATAAATCAGTCTTGGCTAAACGTTACGCTAGCTCGTTATATTGGTTCGCAGTATCGCAGGATGTCCCAATAAAACTGCTTCTGGTTTCAGGGCTATTACTTTATCGTTTCAAAGTAGTGCTTCAATTACTTCAATATCCTTGACGGTGAAACGTCTCAGTGAAACTAGAGTTAGCTAACCTTTGCGCGACAGCTAATGGAGCTCACACCGCGAGGACTTAAGTTCATTGAAGGATATGGATTTTATTGGACTTGTTTCATTCATTTGTTTATTGAGGAAGAGTGGCACTGTCTGTTTAAACTTTTCTCTTGCGGTACGTGCTGCAGTGCTTTTTGGGACTTGCTTCAGCACGAGCTCACGCTCAGACCGGAGGATAATTCTAGCACACGGCGCCGCTGTCATGGCTACAGCCGCACGCCGACAGAGACTGTCGTAACCTCTCGAACTTTCCAGTTTTCAGTCGAAAGGTTTCCAGATGATGGCACATGTTTTGAACGGTCGCCGTAGTTAGTAAAGTATTGAGTTGCTCTGTAATTACTATTCGATGTATATAACGGAACATAGTGTACACATAGCTTGAGACAGTCGCACTGCACGGATAAAAGTGCGTATATTCTCAAGAATATGAAGTTTTATATTAACAGGTTATAGAAAATAAATTTGACCTAGCCTAGAAGCCATAAGGCTGTATTTAATTTGCTGTGTGTGCTGCTTGTTGCTCTCAATAAATCTTCTTTAAATGTTACAGTTATTACTTGAAATATTTGTGTTATACTTTAGGCCATAACATGCATTTTCATTGTATTCCTTTATAAACTAAGTAGTTTGAGAAATTAAGATAAAATATTATAGTTTTTTTTAATGACTAGAAATAGCATACACAAGGTGAAGTACAGTTGAGCTTTATAAACATTTTATAAAATACCTTTTCTTTTTTTCTCGCAGTAATTCAGACTAAATTTTTCTTTAATCAGTTTTTTCTTCTTTGTTTTAGATCAGCTAGGGCAACATTTTGGATACCATCCCACAGACTTCTCACAGTAATTTGCTGTAGTTTTTACCCATTTCTATTTTAACATCTGACATTTGTAGGGTGCCTTGCTTGCACAAATATTTTCAACTCGGCCCACAAATTTTCTGAGGCTGGGATCAGAGTTTTGTCCTCTTGTGTTTCACAATATATTGCAAATTTAATGTGATCATAGTATTATGTCTGCAAGAACTGCTTGGATTGTGGTATTTGGACTTCTAATTATAAGTTCCAGGCATTCAAGCGTTCTATGTCAGCAATATATTTAATGATGCTTATATTAGAAGGGCATTATAATGTTCTAGTAAAGACATTAAGATACTATTGCCCAAGTTGTTTCTTTGCCTGAACGCCAGATCTAGCCAGTTGTAATATATATATATATTTTTTTAAATAAGAAGTTTGGTTAGAGACAAAGCTGAAAGACACGAACAGTTTTAAATGGCCCAATATTTACAAATAATGATCTTTCTTCTTGATACAATCTATCTGTGAAGTGGACCTATTCCTCCTACATCACAACATGATGCCACTGCTCATAGCTTTCCCTGTTTCCTGTCCAGTCTAACAAAGGACATTACGACCAAACACTTAAATGTTATTATCATCAGACAGCAGAGCATGTCTCCCAACACTAAGACATCTGTTCTTTAGTGCATTTGCAAACTGCAATCTCTTAATGTTGCTCTTGTAATAATAGCTTCTTCGTGGCTAAGTGGCCTTTCAGCTCTCAGGACTTGCTTCATCATCTCTTGCTAGCTTCGGCTAACGTCTTCACACAGTCATTTGCTTTCGTTCTGAGATCGATTCATACATTTCACACCAAAAGACCTTTGGGACATTGAACTCATCTCCTTCCAGTATGAGGGTTGGACATTCCCTTGTATTTGCATATAAATGTTTGAATAGATTAACATGGCACCTTGAGGTGTATTGAAATTGTGACCCAGAGTTGTGGATGCTTTTACCGACAGCTCTGCTGATTTCTTTTGATTTGTGCAATTATTATTATTATTATTATTATTATTATTATTATTATTATTATTATTATTATTATTATTATTATTATTAATGTAATAGTATAATAGTGTACAAACATAGTGGATGCAAACTTCTGAATTTGAAGAAAATAAAAGTTGTCCATTTAGTGCAATTTTTCTTTCAACTGTAGGTACTTGAAAAACACATGGCTGATTTTTTAAAATACCTTTACTGATCTATTGTTCAGAGTATTGCCATAGTTATGCTGCTAACATTGAAGAAATATTCAAGGTGATGGCCAGTACAGTTACAACCACAGACTCACTGAAAGTATCTGCTTATGACTTGGAATGGTTTTATGAGGTATATTAGCAGCTTTTTGAAATAAAAAAAAAAAAAAAGTAGTAAGTACTTTAGAGTTTTATGGATGGATTTATTTGAAGATATTTGCAAAACAAACTTCAGTTCTGTCCTTTTTCAAGTTTTTTTTTTTAGTGCTTAGAACAATTACAGCATCAACACAAAGCTCAGAAAACAATTTTTCAGACGATGCTTGTGGGGGATAAAAAAACATCAACAAATAGCCACGCCCATCCTGAGTAGTGACGTTTATGAATTATTTTGAAGATTTAGATGCTGGGATCCATTTAGTGAGTTTTAAGGTAATATTGATCAAAATCAGTCCTCAGGGTCTGGAGCTGGACTGCTCTGGTCGAAGTAGTGTGGATCAATACTACTTTATCACTTTCTCATGTTCTTTAGTGTTATTACTGTTAAGACAGGATAAGTTGTTGGTTAAACATCAAAGCGAATCCATCAAATCTATAATGTATGCCAGTTCTTTTTAAAGAGGTCTACATGCAGTTCTTAAGCTATTTATCACATTTATATTCCCTCCAAATTACATTAAAGTCTTGTTGCAATCTCCTTTATTATTATTATTCTACTCCTGTAGAATGTGTATTAAGCACAATGAATACGTTCCTGTATCAGCAGCTCAGCACAAACAGCTGTTCTTTTTTCAGATCCGTTGGTAGCAGCTGTCAAAAGTTGCATTTGGCTCCTACTGGGCTTTCTGTATGTGCTAACATTTAGAAAACGTGTGAATTCTAGGTGTCAGCATTGAAAGACCAGGGCAACAAGGCGCTGAGTGCGGGAAACATCGATGAAGCTGTCCGTTGCTACACCGAGGCCTTGGCTCTGGATCCATCAAACCATGTGCTGTTCAGCAACCGCTCTGCTGCCTACGCCAAAAAGGGCAACTATGAGAACGCTCTCCAGGACGCCGTTCAGACCATCAAGATCAAGCCCGACTGGGGCAAGGTGAGAGTTCTCGTGTCTTGCTACGATTTGAGGAATCGGAAGGAAAGAAATTGATTTCAGACCCTCCAACGTTTCCTGCAGGGGTACTCCCGCAAAGCTGCCGCTCTGGAGTTTCTCGGCCGGCTAGAGGAGGCCAGAGTGACGTACCAGGAGGGGCTCCGCAAAGAGCCCAACAACCAGCAGCTGAAGGAGGGTTTGCAGAATATCGAAGCTCGGCTTGCAGGTACAAAAGCATGACTGTTTAGTTCGGTTATACAAAAAGATTCACTGATATAAACACTACAGTCTGTTTTGTTTGGCATGTGCCGATCAGGATTTCTTTGATTTTGAGTCCATTTTTTTTCTAAAGACTACCACATAAGAGGGAAAAAATATGCTGCAGATTGTTTCACGATCTTGAAAAACACAAATTCTTAAGAGTATTTTTTTGGCCCGGTTTCTAGTGCAAATATCTTGGTGCATATGATATAAGACAAAACTATACTTACAAGTAACTTTTCAGAAAGTTGTTTTATGTCAGTTATTCCTTAATATAGATTTTTTAAAAAGTACACTGGCAGGCTATGTTACTTATAACAAGACTAAGTGAAATAATCTGCCAGTGGAACTAGTACTTTTCCATTAATATCAAAGGATGATTCACTTAAAACAAGCGCCAATACCTTGCTGAAAAGTTAGTTGTAAACCAGTTTTGTCTTATTACAAGTGTACTAAGAAGATGTTTGCACTAGAAACAAGACCAAAAACACTTAATAAGATTTAGCAGCTTTGAAGCAAGATGAAAATGAAGAAATGATTCCCTTCTGTATCAAAGAACATGCCTCAAGCACATCAGATTTTTATTCTACTTAAAAAAGTGCAATAACGATTGGTACATTTGCATAACATGTTTTATTTTAAAAAGTCATTCACAAAATGGTCATTATAGATGTTGATGTAGCGGATCCAGCTAATGAGCTTAACTCTTTACCGCCTGTGGAGGATTCCTTATTTGTTGTCTCATAAAGTAATCTTGTCCTTCACCAGAGAAATCAATGATGAATCCCTTTGCCATGCCCAACTTGTATCAGAAGCTTGAGAACGATCATCGGACCCGTGAGCTTCTAACGGATCCCAGCTACAGAGAACTGCTGGAGCAGCTCAGGAACAAACCGTCGGAGCTTGGCACGTACGTAGCTTAAGACAAAAAGCCTTGGCGGTCTTGGGAAATGTTCACTCTTTGTCTGAAAGTCCAGCACTGTGTAAATTTAGGAACTCAAATAAATCTGTTTTTCATTGCTCTTGCAGGAAGCTGCAGGATCCAAGAGTAATGACGACTCTCTCTGTTCTCCTGGGGTTGAACCTATCAGAGATGGAGGAGGAAGAGGAACCCGCCCCCTCTCCTCCCAAACCCAAAGAGACCCCAGCACCTCCTCCCAAGGAGGAAGATCTCCCTGAAAACAAAAAGATGGTAAATGAGCTAAAAGTGAATCCCTCTTCCATCTTTCCTTCTAATGATTCATGGTTGTGACGTTTGTTATTCTTCTGCTTTCCAGGCTTTGAAGGAAAAGGAACTGGGGAATGCTGCATACAAGAATAAAGACTTTGAAAAGGCACTGAAACATTATGATCAGGCACTTCAGCACGACCCGACCAACATGACATACATGTCTAATCAAGCAGGTTTGTACACTCAGACATATTGGTTCTTAATGTACTCACATTTGAACAAACTATATTTAAAAATATCTGTTTCCTGATGCAAAAAAGTAAAAAAAAAAATCTTGTTGATGCAAGCTTACAGTAATTTAAAATTAATTCAGCTGTCTACCTTTGGCTTTTTTTTTTCTTTCTTAAAGTTTGTCTCAAACATTTTCTTCCCAGCTGTCTATTTTGAGATGGGAGAGTTTGAAAAGTGTAGAGAGCTGTGTGAGAAGGCCATTGATGTCGGCCGAGAAAACAGAGAAGATTACAGACAAATAGCAAAGTAAGTTCTTCGTTTGTTTATTAGCAAAGAGCATCTTGGTGCATCGATGGTCCAAACATGACAAAAATAACTGCACCAAAGTCTTAATAGAAATGCTTTGTTAAGATGAACTTCACCAATGTCTTGCATAAATATAGACTTTTAAATTTGTCACATTACATTTCAACAACAAATTTCAATGTATTTCATTAATTTTTTACCTAAGTTAATTTATAAGAAAATTAATATTGTGGAAAAAAATTAATACCTTTTGTTGTACAATTCAGAAAAGGAAACTCATGCTTTCAATAGCTTCATTACACATAGTGAAACATTTCAAGCCTTTAATTTTTGGAATTTTGCTGATTATTATAAATAATATAGGGGCCTCATGTTGACACACCCTAATGAGTTTATTATCTGAAAACACCAGCAAAGGTTTCCTGAGCCTGTCAATGGTCTATAAAGATACCTGACTGGACAGCCAGCTAGCAAGAGTCAAGTAACTCTTGCGAGCTGGATTGGAGACATCTGTCCAGTCAAATGCACAAAAGATAACTACTGTTCAGAGTGCTGGATAGTGATAGAAAGTTGAGTGGAAGGATGAAGTTTGGTAGGAACCATGCATCATAATTACCTGACTAGGGAGTGGCACTGAATTTCCATTAACACTGAATTTTGAGTTTTTATTATCTGTAAACTATAACGGTGAAATATTTCACTCTGTGTAATGTGGGATGGATTTTACTCTCTGAAACCAGTGACCAAATATTACATCTTTTCACAATATTCCAACTTTAGGATGCCCTTGTAATTTTCTGAGATGTCTGATCCATCAGTACACATCCTTCCTTCTGTTTGCAGGGCCCTGGCTCGAATCGGCAACTCGTACTTTAAACAAGAGAAATACAAAGAAGCTATCCAATACTTTAACAAGAGTTTGACTGAGCACCGGACTCCTGATGTGTTGAAGAAATGTCAACAGGTGCAGTAGATTGTGGGAAGCTTTAAAAATCTAAATTAACCATATGAGAAGTGGGCAGTTTCTAGTAAGCACTGCCTTAAAATTTCACTTACTTTCACTTCACTTAATGCAGGCAGAGAAGATTTTAAAGGAGCAAGAAAAACTAGCCTATATCAACCCAGAACTGGCGCTTGAAGAGAAGAACAAGGGCAATGATGCCTTCCAGAAAGGTTTGTAAAGTGGTCTACTTCAGGATGTCTGTGCACCCTTAAAGTCTTAAATTCATATATCTAAAATGAAGCCCTTGAAATGTCTTAAGTTAATTTAAAAATAATGTAAGTTGGCCTTAAATATGTTATGTCAAGTCTAAGATATTGTGGTGGCAGAACTATTCAGTCTCATGGGACTTTTGAGTTTGGGGGGGTGGGGGGGGGGGCTTTTGAGTCGCTTGAGGTTGCTGGTTGCTGGTACCTAGCAAGGGTATATTAGCAAACACAGTTAGCAAGACTATATTGCCAGCTAGCAAGGGTATATTAGCAGTTATATTCACAGGAACCATTGGTTCTGGTTCTTGCTGACAAAATGGAGGAATGAGAAAATTATTTCACTCTTCCTAGTTAGCTAGTTTTTCTCTCTAGCTCGCTGGTTGGCTGGATGACGTTCATCTTCACCATTTTATCAGTTCTGTGGGCAACCCATTTGATTCATTCCGTTCGTGTAATGCTTGGCACTATGTGGGCTCTTTTGCACATTTCTGCTATGATACAAGTTTTAAATTTAAATTTATAATGATCTTAATTTTGAGTTTGTGAACCTTGCAAAACCCTGTTTGTATAAGTTTTCTTGATTACGGAGCTACAATGCTGGCTAAAGTTGATGCCGTTTATTTCCTTTCTATCAGGAGACTATCCCTTAGCCATGAAACATTACACTGAGGCCATTAAGAGAAACCCCAATGATGCCAAACTGTACAGTAACAGAGCTGCCTGCTACACAAAGCTTCTGGAGTTCCAGCTTGCCCTGAAGGTACACCGTTACGCTAAACGCACATCTGAACACAATTTGGTTTATTCCACTCTGAGCTTACATTTGATTTTTTTTGTTTCTTCCCTATCAGGATTGTGAAGAATGCATCAAACTTGAGCCCAATTTCAGTAAGTATTTTGAGTGATGAGCTAAAAATAATGTCTGTGTAAAGTGTAAGCAGGGATTTTTCTAACTATTAAAATGAATTTGCTCATAGTTAAAGGCTACACACGTAAGGGAGCTGCATTGGAGGCCATGAAAGACTTTTCCAAAGCTATGGATGCATACCAGAAGGCATTAGAGCTGGATTCATCCTCAAAGGTATTTTCCATACGCCATAAAAGCTGTAAGTGATTCACGTGGTTTCTTAAAAACACCAAGTGTGTGAACAACCGTTAAAGTGAAGTTTGGAGTATTCAGGTGTTTTTAAACATCCAATGTTTGATGCTAGAGAATAATTGTATCTAACATTGCCAATACATTTCTGAAGGATTATTGAAACAATTGGAAGTCAAATTATTCCTCCTCAAGCTCCACACTGCTTCCCAGATTATATTGGTCCATATTATTTCTCCCAGTAGGATAGTTCTGTTAGCTTAAGACCGACGCGTCGTAACTGTTACTCAGTTTTATACTACAAAACACGATTATTTATAAAAACTCCTACCAAAGTGATATTTGAGAGAACTCTGAATTGTGTTGCATGTGTCCATAGGAAAACGGAGAATTGGGGTTTTGCACATTACTGCCTTTAACAAATAATATGCCAAAATATCCACATACTTGCTTTGATTCCCAATCTTATGTTTTCGTATCTTTATATTGTAATACACTATCTAAAATAAGTTCTACATAACTGTCCACACAAATGAACCTCCTGGTGCCATATTTAATTCCTAACCGGAAGTCGTTGTTTTGAAGGATTCCGATTGGCTGACGGGTTTAAGCTTTGCGCTCCACTGCCCCCTGTGGGTTTGGCATGTTTAAAACAACAGTCAGGCAGATTTGTGTAGGTTTATGTGAATTACAACTTTTCTAAAACCTATTCTGTGGTTTCAGAAAAAGTTTCACTTGTGGTTTAATTTTTTTAAATGATGTGACAGATATTTGCTTTTATAAAGACCCTAGATACATGTGGACAAGGCCTTAACCTATTCTGCTCAGCATGTCTGTTTTATAAAGCAAATAAATTAATCTACAAATGTAGAAACTTGATCAGACTGAATAGCAATGATTTGGTTCATATATAACACAATATTCACTACAGAATGTATTGGAATTTGTGCCATTTGCTGTATAAAATAAGTTAATGTCTGTACATAATAAGTCAGGGAGAATCCCTTTAACCATCCCCTGCTCTGTGTAGGAAGCCACAGAAGGCATGCAGCGCTGCATGGTCAGCCAAACCATGAGGAACGACAGCCCAGAGGAGGTGAAGAAAAGAGCCATGGCCGACCCGGAGGTCCAGCAGATCATGTCCGACCCAGCCATGCGCATGATCCTCGAACAGATGCAGAAGGACCCGCAGGCACTCAGCGAGTACGTCCGCAGGCTGACGGCGCACGACCCGCACATCTCCAGAAATACTTGATCTGATTATTGTTTCCTCTGTTTCTCGCAGCCACTTAAAGAATCCGGTCATCGCTCAGAAGATACAGAAACTCATCGATGTTGGACTGATAGCCATCCGCTGATGTGGAACCAGTATCCATGTATGTAAAGAAGTTCTAAGACACCAGTGGAACCAAACGCAGATTCTTCTAAAAATGATACATCTGATCTTTCTTGCCTTTTAAATTCAAGATTATAGTTCCCTCGGCCTGACTGGGACATTTGTCTGTATTATGATTATTTTTTCTCTTTTTTTTTATTTGTGTTCACAACTTTGACATTGTGTTGGGAAGCAGAGAAAAAAAAGCATCTAGTAATATACTCTGGAAAACTTCAGCACTCCAGACAACATCAACTAAAAAAAAAGAAGAAGCAAATTCACATGTAAAGATGCTGTGAGACATCAATAAACATCACAATGCAGTACGACATTATGCTCGGTGTTTGAAGGGGAAATCTACGCCAGAAGCTGTTTTTACTGTGTCCATGCTGGTTCATGCTTGAAATGTAAGTTTTAAACATTTCTTATTGATACGACATGCGAGTTCATGAAAAGCGTGTGGTGTAATCCTGGTTTATTAGCTTTATTTTCCTCCGTTTCCTCTTTTTGTCATGCTTTGACAGATATTATGAAACTCTGAATCCACCCTGTTCCTCATTCAAAGTGTAAATCTGCTTAAAACGCATTGAAATGTCAGCTACTGCAGTTTGTCAAGTAACCTTGGACTTTAAATTTGTAGCTCTTCCTGTCTGACAAATTTTTTTTTCTGCTGCACTGACTAATATCTGAGCATATTGGGAACACAAGGAATGGATTTTCCTGCAGGATCATAGCTTAATCTCATTGGTTAACCTTGTATTATTTGAGCTTTTAAATGTGACAAATGGTAGAAAATGTTTAACGTACTTGCTGCAGTTTAATTGATAGGACGGTATTTCTAATTCCAACAGGAAATGAAGGGATTCTCTACATTTCTTCATCTAAACATCTGTTTCTCATCTTGTCAGTTATACTAAACCCAAAACAAAGGGCTTCAGAGAGCTTGCTAATGTATCATTACATTTTTCTTTTTTTTAAAAAATAGGTTTGAGATATTTTTTCACAAAATACTTGACCTGCAGACTTTTAGAATTTCTTTTTATTTTATGTTGACTAAACGGTTCATCACAAAGACTCACCTACTGAAAACATCTATTGATTGATTCTGTATTGTAGCCTCCGGTGCGTTTTAATAGAGTTTTGGCACAACCTGCTGGTAGTTTAAGAGAGAATTACACCAGGAAAAGTCGTTCTTGAAGTTTGCCCAATCTGTTCTTAATGCTTTGCTTCGCAGACGTTAGCGACCGGTTTCTTCATGGTTCAGTCGGCTTGACTTCGACCGCTGAAGCATAAATACATGTTTATATTACAATGGATGAGTTTGCCACGTGTGGCTTTGGATACCTCAACGTCTCAAGTTTCGCTGTGTATTTGTGCCACCGTTTCAGAGTGGGATTCATATGTTTTGTCTTTGCATCGTCACTCTAGGGGCATTTCTCTGCAGTTTTCTGTTATTGTGGACTGCAGATATCAGGATTTGTTTATTCTCCCCCGTCTGGTCCTTATTTTGTAATAAACCACATGCAACAATTGTATTAGTCCCAGGAAAGTCATGTACTATTGGAAATTAGCTGTAAACTAAAATACAGATTATCTGAATGTATGTTAACTGGCAGTTGTGGCTTTTTTTTTTCTTCTTAAAAATCTCGCATGAAAAACATCAGTATAGTATAAAGTATGTCTTACAATACACAGAAATGTACAATTGGGGGTTTTAAACCTACATTTTGTCTGCTTTTTAAAGCATATCTATGTACATAACATGATGCGCATTTATGGTAAAAACCAGATGTTTTCTTTTTGATAAGTTAGCAATAAAACATGCCATTGTTACTGTCTTATATTAATCTACTTCCCCCATTTTATGTAAATCCATTTCCAAACAGGAAATAGGAAATGGAAAATGAATTAGAAACTATCAGTTGAAGTACAACAAAACTGTATTTCGCAACGTCTTCATTCACCCGCAGTGAAGTCCGTTTTCAGTTAAAAGAAATACAAACACTGGGTTGTGTCTTTAAGGTGATCTTCCAAACTCATGGTTTTTATTATATTGAGTCACATAAATGGTCTTTATTGAGGTAATTACAATTTTTATATGATAATAAGTGAGTTAATACGTTCGTTGACTTCTCCAGTAAAACGGCTCCGCCCACCATTAGTGGTCACGTGACTGGCCGTCGCCCAGGTTGTCTCGAAAGCATCCTGGTGTTAGCAGTTTACTGGCTGTGGCAAGGAAAATAAAGTAAAACGTACTTTTTCTGACAATGGATAAATTATGTATCTAATTGGTGCGAACGGAAAGAAGACGGGGAGCTACTGCGGTGTTTTCCGACACGGACTGACTGCACTTACCTGAACAGGCCAGTTGAAAAGGCTAGCAAACACTTAGCTTAGCTAATCGTTCAAACTTTGACGGACGGCTAGCTACTAAAGCTGTTTTACATCTGTACAGCTTCTACCGCGTCTGGGTGGGAACCCGTCCGTCTTGTCGGAGCTACAATGCTAACAAAAATGTTTTGAACGGGGGCTCCCTAGCCAGGCAGTTGATTTAAAACTAAGGTTTAGGTTATTACAAAGTAACTATTAGCTACCTCTTGAATAATAACTGCTGTTGCACAGCTAATGCTAACTACAGTGCGTTAAATTAAAAGTAGCACAAACGTATTCAGTGACAGAAATTGAAAGCACCGCTGTTGTTTCCTCTAAATGTTGGTGAAGATTAGGCAGCTGTAACAAAGCTTGAAGAACCGCAGAAGCAACACGTCCTTGTTTATCTCCCCCCTCCAGATTTCGGCCAATCACATGAGTAAAAAACAATGCTAAACACCAGGATGTCAAACTCATGGGGATTAACCTCAACCCAGCTGCATTGCCTCGAAAACACAGTTGTCCTGTCATTTCGATAATCCCTGCGTTCCTCGCAATGCATCAACAATAGAGCTTTTTTTTTTTCTTTTTTTTTTTCTTTTAAACTTACGGAGCCTGTAGCGCAGTCAGTTAGCATCTGGGTTAATTAAATCAGTTCATACAGGCTGTTTTCCCCCGTTAAAATTATGTCTGGGGACACATCTGACAGCAGTGATGACTCCGATGGGAAATCAAATGAGAAGGCCTGTACTGTCAAGCATCAAATTACCAATGGTAAGTCAGATTCACGTACATTTTTTGAGAAATGGACCAACACTGTAAACATATTTTTTTTTTTCTTGAATGAATGAAGAAACCCCGGTGAACGAAGTATCGCTTAAGCTAAACTCAACACCGGTAAAGAGACGATTATGAAGCAGGGGTGGGCGATATGGACTTATTATTGTGATATTTTGTGGGATTGTGATAACGATAAAAACTGTTGGTTATTTATTTTTTTAAAGCCCACAAACGCATTCGCATTTTTGATGTGCTTCCTCAGGACACCTGTCACATAAAGAAGTGGTTTGTATCACTAAACTGCACTAAGTAATTTCTCTCAAAGAAAAATTGTACCTGGGAATGAAATGATTATTAGAAGGCACCAGATTATAGTAAGCGTTTCTATTTTGCTTCCCTTAAAGCACAGTAAGTACATTTAAATGCATTTATAATGTACAATGATTGTTACAGCAATACAGCAGTAAATTACAGCACAAAATTGTACACCCCTTCAGTATATTTTATTAGGATTTTTTTTTTTTTTTGACATATCAAGTAAAATAAGTACAATATTATTGTGAAGTGGAATGAAAATGATAAATGTGTTTCCAAATGTCATTGTTAGAAATTAGAAAAGATTAGATTTTTTTTCTTTTCCTCCTCTTGATAAAAGTGTTAAATCAACCAGTGGATGAAGAGCATCTGTGAACACAGGCTTTTAAGTCTTTCCACCTGTTCTCAGGTGAATTTAGACCTGGACTTTGTATGGGTTTTCTTAGATGGCATTTGAAAGCTTTTGATTGTGCTGGATTTTATTCAGGGTTTATGCATTACCTCTAAATACAAATGCAGGCCACACTTTTCAGATTTATTTTTTAAATCATATGTCCTGTTTCTTCCACTTCACAGTTATGCACTTTGTTGTATTGAATCACATAACCTCAATGAGATGGAATATTCTACTTGAAAGGCACTGTATGTAAATTAAATGAGCCCTAGAAAACAATCTCCTCTTTTCAAGGTTTTCTTTTTATGTATGTGTGTGATGTGTTGTTCAGATCATGCCTATATCACAGAAGGGTGGGCATTTATTTGACCATTTATTTTGAAAAATTTCTTTTCATGATGATTTTTTTATCAATCATCTCAAATTTGAATTATTGATGTTAAAGACAACAACTAAACTGACTGAAATGTGTTTTTTATTTATTTATTTTTTACTATTTTTGTCACCGTTTACTCCACGAGAGAATGAATAAATATCAATACATTTAAAAATGCATTTAGTGGCAGTTCAGGGATAAAATTACACTTGGAGTGGGAACGGTTTTCAGGAACAGGGTTTGTGGCGCTATTAACACCACAAGCATGCAGTCACAGCCACACCGTCACTTAAATAAGAAGTAATAAGTTGTATTTTTAGCAAAAATTGTATGGTCATCTCAGTAGTACCACAAAATATCATAATAAAATTATAAGTCTACATTGCCCACTCCTAATATCACAGTATTAAATTGGACAGTAGTCTGATCTAATCATAAAATAATCAGTTAACATGTTTTTTTTTATATTATCTATACTAAGTATTGAATTGCAATGCTAATGTTTCAAGAACAAAGTAATGCATACATTGTTTTACACTCTCAAATTTGCTAAAAACTGTTTGTATTCACCTTTTCAAAATACATTTTAAAGACTTTTTTTTTTGTGCCTTTTCCTTCTAGCTAACCTCACAGGTCACACTGAAAGGGTTGGCATGGAGAACTTTGAGCTTCTCAAGGTTTTGGGCACCGGAGGTAAGCTTCTGTAGCGACGTCTTCGCTCAAATCAGACCTAAATGGGTATGTTTGTTAAACACTAGATAAGACAGTGCAAAAGTCTCATTTTGACCAGCAAGGACACTTATGGTAAGCTAACGGTCGTTTTGCAGCCACAAGATTTCTTACGGTCCTTGAGCCTATGGAGAGTTTTTCAGATATAATCGGACTGTATCTGTCCAAACTGGATCATGCAACAAGATAATGATCACAAACTATAAGTAAAAATAACTCCTTCCCCAGAAAATAATCAAATACTGATCCATTTTAACCTTTTTTTAAAATGAAATAACTAATGTTTTCTCCATCCACATACTTTTTGTTTCGACAGCTAAAGTTGCCAAATTGTAAGAAAGACATGACTGGGATGTTTTCTCAAAGAAGCCACAATCTAAGTTGTGCTAGAAATTTTTTATCCAACTTTACAGACGGTAAAGACAACATGGAGAACAAGAATAATTCAACATTATATGGGAGATACAGCGCTAACATATTTCTTTTTTTTAAGATGTACATCGTTAAGATGGCAGGAAAAATAGTTTCATGTTAAATTGTCAGACCAAATTGTGCTAGCTAGATCTTATTTCTGACTTCAGATGCTTTGTCTGTAAAAAAAAAAAAGAAAAACAACAAAAAATCACCTTAATAATTATGTTGTACTTAAAGGATTTTGCATATGCTTAGCTTAAGTTTTAAAATCTTGAGACCAGCCATGTGTCTGATCATATCTGCCTCTGGAGCATTTTGTTCCCACTTTGTAAACTGTCCATTTAAAGCTGATTTTGTTTTTTCCTCAAATTTATGAGCCTGTGTGATGCCAACAACTATTACCTACGAGGAGGAGATCTCTCCTTGTTTTTATTCCATAAATCTTCTGTCATGTTTCATTAAAACTAACGGTTCTTAGCAGGAGTCAGATCCCCAATCAGTGGAGTCAACGTGCAAAATAAAATCTACAGGAAATAAACTATAAACTGTCAGATTTGGGCATTTTTGACGTCTATGTATCTCCATAAATTATATAAAAATTAAGATTCACCATTTTTTTTTGTTTTTACAAGCTGAAATTTAAATATCTATGAATTTTTGTGTTTCTCTAGCTTATGGAAAGGTGTTTTTGGTTCGGAAGAACACCGGCCACGACGAGGGCCAGCTGTATGCAATGAAGGTAAAATTCCTCATATGATGTAAAAAGTTTGCGCTTATCTTGTTTTCTTTTAACACATTACAAAAATATAGAATTATCCCACATTTTCAAATGTTACAATTACCGTATTTTCTGGACTAGAAGACGTATAAAAAATGCGACATGAAGAAGGAAGAAAAAACCGCGTATGTCGATCTGGACTGTAAGTTGCAGAATCAGCTGGAAAATACGGTCTAAGAGTCAATGGAATTTTGTTGGAATTTTATGTGAAGAACCAACAAAAATTAGTGCGTAAAAGTGAAGATAAGCATGAAATATTTTTGCATATTAAAAAAAAAAGAAAAACTCAAAATTGTGGTGCGTTAAGAAGAAATCCTGTTAGCAGTTCTTCACAAGCTAACTGGAAGAAGGTATTTTGGGTAAATGAGGCCAGAATTGGGAAAAGTGTTTGGCTGACGTTACATGATGTGGGCAGCATCATGCTGTGAGGAAGCCTTTCTTCTGGAACAGGAAAACTGTTCAGATCTGATAAGCAGATCAAATTAGAGAAAATCTGTTGGAGGTTTCAAAAGACTTGAGACGGAGGGAGAGGTTCAACTTCCAGTAGAGCAACAAAAACCTTAATCACACAGCAAGAGCTACAATAGAGTACTTTATCAAACCGTTTTCATGTGCCTTGTGCTTCTGTTACTTGTCTCAGGTTTTAAAGAAAGCAGCGATCGTTCAGAAAGCAAAGACGACAGAACACACTCGCACCGAGCGACAGGTGCTGGAGCACATTCGCCAGTCTCCCTTCCTGGTCACCCTTCACTACGCCTTTCAAACTCAGAGCAAGCTGCACCTCATCCTGGGTGAGACAATCGAAGATCAGCTGTCAAACACGCTGAACAGATTCCTCTTTCTGTCTGACTCTGCGTTTTTATTTATTTTTTTGTCTACATTTTTAATTCAATGTTTTGCAGTGTGTTTATTTCTTTGCACCATATCCTTTTCAAGCCCCCTCTTTATTTGCTCTTGTGTGCGACTACAGACTATGTGAGCGGTGGCGAAATGTTTACTCACCTGTACCAGCGAGATCACTTTTCTGAGGAAGCGGTGCGGATTTATATCGGGGAAATAATTCTCGCTCTGGAGCATCTGCACAAGGTGAGTGTGGGTGACTTTAACGCCTGAACGGAGCCAGTCTTTATTTCCCCCCACCACATTCAAAAGTTGGTTAAATGCATACATTCACTCTCTATTGGTTTTTATATCTTCTCTTTATCGTTAACTTTGATTTACATACGCTTTTGTTGAACTCACAACACAAGTGAGCTGACTGGACTTTGCTTGACTTGCAGCTTTTTTTTTTGTTCTGCAGCTGTTGACTTTATTCTTCAAGGAGAGAAATCTCCTTTGGTGTTCATTGTGTGAAACACACTCTGGCTCGAGGAAGTGATTACCTAATAGTGTTACGCAACTCCTGTAGCTGTTAGTTGTGCTCATATCCCAGGGAGGCAGCTGCAGTGTTGAATTTAGTCACCATCTTGCATGTTCTTTTGATAACTGATTGTTAAATGTTGGTGGGAAGCCGGAAATCAGATTTCTTTTTAAAAGCATTCAGCTTATCGCTGCTGGTTTTTGTGGCATAGCATTGGTGACTTCTAATTTTTGAAAGTGTAGCCTTCAAGGAGGTAAAGTCAATCTTTAGGATTTGATGAAACTGTAAAGCTGCAAGAGAAACAAATTAGATCCGCCTCTCGTTTTTGTCCCCGGTGCCAGGGTTGACATACAACGGAAGAGCTAATTCATGCTAATAAGAAATAAAGATGATTCCAATAGCAAAATAAAGCAATTTACCAACCCACAAGCACATTCTACAATACCTGAAGGTTATAAGCTGAAGAAAATAATCACAGCAACCTAAGAATAACTGACTGATCTGTGTTGCTTCCAGTATTTCTACTCTACTAATGGAATCTCTGTGTCGTTTTGCCTGTGACATAACAGTAGACACATAGCACAAGCCGGTATTAAAATCTATTGTTTTCATAACCTCGAGTAGTAATACCAAAGGTGCTACGGTATTTTCTCTAAAATTGAAAGCAACAGTCAGTACCACGATGGATCCGTCTATCTTCCGTACCCGGCTGACCGCGCAGGGTTGAGGGTGGATGCTCAATCAGTCTTTGGCCGAGTGGACACTCTGGAAAGGTCGCAGGTCCGTCACATAACAATTTAGAGAGACCGATTAACTGAACAGTCGTGTTTCTGAGGCGTGGGAGGAAGCCAGCGTGAACCCACAGAGGCACAGGTGGAACAAGCAGAAAGAGCCTCTGCAAAGACGCAAACCTGGAACAACAGCACCGACTACTGCGCCACATATTTAGATTTTGATGAACTTAGGCAAAGTATGTACTTAAAATGTATCTTATTTTAAGAAAGAAAGTCCCACTTGGGACAGGATGGCTAAACGCTCATGGAATGTGGAAAATGACACTGTGAGATTTAAAACTACATTGGTTGCTTAAAATGAGTTGATATGAGGGTTGACATCTTCCAAAAACATATTTATGTCAGTTTGCTTGTTTATTTGCTTGTTTATTTATGTTTGTTTTATTGGCAAAGCATTGTGCATTGAATGTAAAAATCGTATCAAGCAGTATTTTTCACATTCTCTGATGCCCAAATAGCAACCCTGCACTTACATTCAGCTAATTAACAACTATGGAGGGTAATCATCCTCATCCTCATTTGTAGTCATAAACATGAAAGTTAACAATGATTCTGTAAAAGCCACAGCTTTGACTGCTCCTCTGAGACGCCATGCCATTTGTTTACATTAGCATTCATCAATAAATCCAGAAGGTAATTAATTAAAATTCAGCCTGAACATTAAACAGAAACATTTCCCTGCAACATCCCGTCACAGAACCAAAATTACAACCAATGCAAATCCTTTCCAGTAACTGCTGTTGTATCATTCTTTGTGGCTGGCTGGTCTTTCTGGGGAACATCAGCTGCATGTTCAGCTATTCCAGTATCCATTTTCTATTTTTGTTCCTTTTTTCTTTTGTTCAACAAATGTCAAAATTGTGTTATACAGTCTAAAAAAGCAGAGGCCCTTTCACAAGAATGATGTGCAAAATCCAAAAAGCTGCTTTTCACAACCATTTGCGCAGTTGACTTTGTCTTTCTCGTAATTGTGAAAACACAATTATGAGAAATCTTGAGGGCAACAGGTGATGGAGGGACATAGGGGTGAATATTATCAAAATCTTTATCGCAAATATAAAAGAAAATTCAAATAAGAACGAATAATTTCTGAGAACTCGTAAAAATTGTAGAGATTGTTGCTTTTACCTTTTTTTCCCCCCGGTAAATAAAACTGATTCTTACTTTGAGTTTAGAAAACAGGCTGTTTATGGACTAGCGATGCAGTTTTCTCACCTCTACTTACTAAACAATATGTTTTGTGCATGTTATTTTTACTCACTTAATATAAATGCATCTCGGTGCCTTTTTTCCCCTGTGGTTTTGTGCAGCTTGGGATCGTGTACCGAGACATCAAGCTGGAAAACATCCTTCTAGACAGCGACGGCCACGTGGTGTTGACCGACTTTGGGCTCAGCAAAGAGTTTCTGGAAGAAGACGTGCGTAACCCAAACCTACGGTGGCAGCTTACCGTCCTCTTCCTGTGTGAAGTAAATCCCTTTTCTGGCTTCGTCTCGTTGCAGAAAGGAAGGACTTACTCTTTCTGTGGCACCATCGAATACATGGCTCCAGAAATCATCCGGGGGAAGACGGGCCATGGCAAGGTGACATCTTGACTGAGCATCATCCAAGAGTAGTGACTGTATATTTTTTCCTGGTGTTGGATGATATAGCTAAGCAGTAAATCAATCAATTAATTAATTGCGTGATAAATTAAAGTGAGTTCAATAATTTCCATTTGGACAAGTCGTTCAAACTTTTAATATAGTTGAAAATCCAGCCTTTTGGGAAACACTTTTTTTAGACACCAGTACGAAGTACCGTAGTTAGTTTGCACTACCTGCCACTTTTACCTATTATTCTGTCTAAGCTGATTGGTTATTATTTTTTGGTTGCAGAGACTTCATAATCCATTTGAGTTATTTTTGTTTCAGTTGTTTTCTTTGCTTATTTTGGATATTTAACATGTTTTCCAGTTCCAGTGTTAAATGGAGAGTGTACCTGTACTTGCATAATATTGTTGTTAGTGGAAAATGATCTCAAAATGTTAATATTATCATTTGCCACAATAATTTCTGGGAGAATTCATCGTTCGCTAAAATGTGTTATTGGGACAGGGTCACATATGATCACATTTTCCAGGTGTTGGTTTTGAAGAAGCATTCCTTCTGCAGCAGTCCCAGTTCAGTTCCAGTCTGGGCCTTTCCATGCTCGGTTTTAAGCTTGCTTTCTCCCTCTGCTGTTCTGAAGTCTGTAGATTGGTGGAGCCTGGGGATCCTGATGTTCGAGCTGCTGACGGGAGCTTCTCCTTTCACCTTGGAGGGAGAAAGGAACTCCCAGAGTGAGGTTTCGAAGTAAGTACTAAATGAACGCTCACGGATTAAATCATCTTGTTCCATTCTGAAGTCACCTGAATTGTTTCTGTAGCGAAAAGTTTGGAAAATTGTGTTGTTTCTTGATTCAGAGGACAACAGAGTAGGATCTAGGAAGAAGTCATTTTAAAACCGGCTTACCTTTTTCCTGTCAGACGTATCCTGCGCTGCGATCCACCATTCCCCTCCATGATTGGACTGGTTGCTAAGGACTTGCTGAGGAAGTTATTGGTGAAGGATCCTCATAAGAGACTTGGCTCTGGGCCCAGAGGAGCCGAGGATATCAAAGCTCATCCCTTCTTCAAGGTCCTTCCTTCCTACTTACCCTTCTTTCTTACATTCCCTCATTTTTCTTCCTATCCATCCAGTTTGTATTATAAGCCTTACTTCTGTATTACTGCTGTGAATTCATTGTGAACTTTTCTAAACTTAAGAAATTATCTAGAAGGTCTGAGAATTTTTTTATGAAACATGTCATTGCTCACTGCTCCCTCACAGGGACTGAACTGGTCTGACTTAGCACAGAAGAAGGTACCAAGTCCATTCAAACCGGAGCTGAAAAGTGAACTCGATGTGGGCAACTTTGCCGAAGAGTTCACCGGAATGGACCCCGTCTACTCCCCGGCGAGTACGCCCCCCAGCACAGACCGCCTTTTCCAGGTCAGTCCTCATCTTCAGCTGCTGTCTGGAAAACATGAAGTCTGAAAAGTTAAACACTCTATCAGACGCGTTCGTGTCTCATATTGTCTCCGATACCTAACTCGTTTTCTCTGTTTTTAGGGCTACTCATTTATTGCTCCTTCCATTTTGTTCAACAAGAACGCCGTGATGGGAGACTTTGTCGAATGTCAGATTGGAGCAGAGCGCCCGGCTTCTGCTTCTGTCCAGCAAAGTGCAATGTTAAAGGTACGGGTGGAGGCTCAGCTGGGTCAACGTTTGGAAATAGTTAAAGCAGAAGTAGGTGTTACCTTCTGCAAAAGAGAAAGATATTTTTATCAAGAAATCAGTCACAGTGGAAAATATTTATTCTAATTTAACTTTTTACCACACAAGTCAAGTTTGGCAGGTTGATTTCTTACTTTCATGTATAAAAATAATAAAATATCAAGGTTATAGAAATTAAGAATGGATGAACTAAAGCCGGTGGCACAAAAGTTACGAGGCTTCTCAGTAGTTATTGTTTGATGTAATGCAAATAATACAGATTTATTTATTATTGAGATTATTACCTTTTTTTAAAATAATTTTCAACATGTATGTTTTTAAATAGACTTTAATTATACATAAACTTGAAGTTGACACTGCTTTTTCACAATTTTATCTAATTTCCTTTCAGAAACAAACTTATTGTCTGAATGACAGCTGCAGTATGTAACTTTTATAAAAAAGAATTTTTTTTTTTTTACATAATTCATAAAACTGTCACTACTTCCCGACAGTATAATATGAAACAGATAATTTGCGAAAAAATTTAATTAGGCCTGCCTCCCCTCTGTGGTCCTACAGCCATCTGCAGAAATGCACCACTCCCAGTTAGAAGCAACCAATCAGAGCCAGGAAGCGGGTCTTAGAGCTGTCAATCAAGCACTGTACACGCACAGATTATCTCTCATATTATACAGTCAGGAAAGCATGACAGTCTTGACAAATATGTGAAAAATATATTGCTTACAAAAGCTGCAAACTGCAGCTTTAAGCTTTTATCTGTAAATAATGAATAATCTTGGGCTTAAATGTGATGACATACCTTCTTGCATCGTGATCACTGGATACCAAAAGCTTGACCTCTTCGCTAATGTTTGTTCAGGAATCCCAGTTCTTCCAGCACTATGAGCTGGATCTCCATGGCCCTCCACTGGGCGAGGGGAGTTTCTCAGTGTGCAGAAAATGCAAACACAAGCAGAATGGCCACGAGTACGCCGTTAAGATCGTCAGCCGCAGGTGAGAGGACAGGCCACGCCCTTAGTGTGCCGCTATTTGAGATGTGTTCAGCTGTCCTTCACTGATCGGTTTTCATGTAAGCGTTGTAAGCATTTTTCATACTCGTCTTGTTTTCCTATTTGTCAGAATGGAAGCGAATACTCAGAGGGAGATTGCTGCCCTGAGGCAGTGTGAAGCTCACCCCAACATCGTCAAGCTGTATGACGTCTTCACTGATCAGGTACAGGAACCGCCATGTCGACAGCTAATGAACAGACAAAACATCAAACGGGACAGGCATAAAAAAAATACTTTATCTGGAAAAACCACTGCCAGCTGAGAAAATAAAACAATACGCCTTTTTAAATTCAGGGTTCCTCCAAAGTCTGGAATTTAATAATCTTACAGATTTAGATAAGGATAGAAAAAAACTAGAGTGTAAAAACAGATTCCAGACCACATTCTTTATCACTGCAAGTCTTTTTATCCAAGGAAATTAGATGTTGCTTAAAATTTACCCCTCTGTTTTGAGGAAAGTAGACATGATTATTTCAGCAGGAGTCAACAGAACTTGTTTGGTGCGAGAGAAACAAAAAATATAATGGAACCAAAGTGCTTTGTTAGTTATAGGTGCTTGGACTTCACTGCAGAAAAGTTAAATAGTAATGTGATGTTTCTTTTGGTCACTGACATATAAATACAATAAATTCTTTTGGACCACAGGCTTTTTGTTTTCAGATTCATACAGGTACAAACAACACCAAGCTATCAGAAGATAAATACATACTTTATTGTATTTCCACGTAATTCCTGGAAGCCTAACAAAATGCATCAGTTTTCTTAGCTTGAAGATTTTCTTGTCAAACACCTTAGAAGTGGCATTCGCTCCCTTTTAAACTGCAGCGTCTTTGTTTCCCCACAAGAGGGCGTAAATGTTTTCGATGATGAATCTATCCACCAACATCTTCCTTATTGTTTCTGCTTTTACTGGATTGATTTTAAAGCCTATTTCTACAATTCTACAAATGTAGAAATATCAGCAGTAAACTTTTGTATTTAGATGTTTTTAAAAAGAGTCTTAAAAGAGTTGAGGACTCTAGGAATCAAAGTGTAGACGTTTGTAAGGAAAAATGTTATGAAAACTTTAGTAGAACTTTATCACACTAACAGTAAAACTACTGAGACTCTTCTTTACCTTTTCCTTCCTCGTACGTCGCACTGCCTTCACTACCTTAAAGGGACAGCGCCATGAAAATGTATTTGCCTCTTAGGTTTGATCACTTTTCTTTTTAGCATTTCTTCATTTCAGGCACCTTCTACTGTTTCTACCCCTGGATTCTGCATATTTTTACTGCGCAACATTTCAATTAGATTTCATATCCTTCTTTGGCTTCCTAATATGTTTTAAATCCTAACTAGGATTTGTAAATAAATTGTATCAATAATTACCGGTAATATCTTTTTCAGCAAGAAGTTGGCACATTCACTTTTCCAGAACTGTTGCTTTTTACTTTGGTTTTATTTTGCAAGAATTGGGAGCAGAAACAAGCCCAACCTCCATTAAATATTATTTGTACAGTTTGCGCTACATATTGTGTGATAATCAGCTGTATTGTACAACAAAATGACATATCTTTTTTTTTCTGCGGCATATCTTCTGCTCGGTCAGTATCACACGTATTTAGTGATGGAGTTCCTGAGAGGCGGGGAGTTACTGGAGAGGATCAAGAAGAAGAAGCTGTTTGGGGAGGCAGAGGCCAGTCAGCTGCTGCAGAGCCTGGTCTCAGCTGTCAGCTTTATGCACGACGCTGGAGTGGTGCACAGAGACCTTAAACCTGAGGTGTGTTTTTTCAGTTTTTATTTGTTTAGTTTACTTATTTCAATCATTTCAGCACAGGGTGTCTGTGCAACCTTAAAAAGTCTTATATTAATGAAAAAGTATACCTTGGCCTTCAATACGTTGATCACAGGTCTTAAATTTTGTCTTGGGTGGACTATTTAACGTCCATGTTGTTTTTATTTTTTCTTGCGGGACTTTTCTGTCAGGCTAAGGCTTGAGTCACATTCAGAGATCTTGATTGCGTTCTGTGACTCAGATCTGCTGAGGCTACCGCTAACTAACTGCTAATATACCTCGGTAGCTAGCTAGTAAATTTATCGCCAGGTGATTTGTCTCCCCCACAGGCTGTCTTGTGTTGCCAGCCGTACGATGCTACGTTCAATCTGTGCTAAAGGTTGGCAGTAAGGGGGTGAACACTGTAGAGAACCATGTCTGAGCAGCACTGAGTGACTGTCAAGAACTACAAACATGTCACCGTTTTGATCCCCTGGTGTGGCTATTGCTCCCCAGAAAACGG
Source organism: Xiphophorus maculatus (assembly GCF_002775205.1). Taxonomy (NCBI): domain Eukaryota; kingdom Metazoa; phylum Chordata; class Actinopteri; order Cyprinodontiformes; family Poeciliidae; genus Xiphophorus; species Xiphophorus maculatus. Next base: position 24,429,704 of record NC_036453.1, on the reverse strand, counting down.
TCAGCACTGCTACTACTGGCACTGATATAAGAACAGCATTTTTTTGCGATACAAACTCTAAAGTCGGAGGTTTAGTGGATTTTAAGCACGGTGGTCAAACATCTGAAGAGTTTTATTTCGACCAAGTTGTTGGTATAAAGGGATCAACGTCCAAGAAGGAGAAGGTATTCTCACACAGGTATTCTCACGCAGGTATTCTCACACAGATGCAGCTATAATGAAAAAAAAACAACAACACAGTATGTAGTTGATCTCACTAGAATTCCAATTTTTTTCCTCAATAGTTTTACATTGTTGTGTCTTTATACACATATAAAATACTCTGTTGTCTTTTGTACATTTCTGTCTTGATGCAGGTCTTAATTTTTATTGAAAATGGTCTGAAAAAAGTCTTAAATTTCAGTTGGTTGAACCTGCAGGAACCCTGTAGCAGAGTGCTCCCACCCAGCAGCGCGCTACGTGGGTTGACCTTTCTTGTTGACCTTTCAGAACGTGCTGTTTACCGACGAGGGCGAGGACTCTGTGCTGAAAGTCATCGACTTCGGCTTCGCCCGCCTGTGTCCTGCGGGCAGCGCCCCTCTGCAGACGCCGTGCTTCACGCTGCAGTACGCCGCTCCGGAGCTTTTTGAGAGCGCAGGATACGACAAGTCCTGCGACCTCTGGAGTCTAGGGGTCATCTTGGTAATTGAGCCGGCGCACCCTGGTTATGTGACATGTGTCGCGGCTAAGTAACACCAGCAGCGCTAATGAGTCTCTGTGTGCGTCCTGCAGTACACCATGCTGTCGGGCCAGGTGCCGTTTCAGAGCGAGCAGCGTGGGATGACCTCATCGTACGCCGTCGACATCATGCAGAAAATAAAGGAGGGAGATTTCTCGTTGGACGGGGAGGCGTGGAAGGGTGTGTCAGAGGACGCCAAAGAGCTTGTTAAAGGTTAGTGCTGCTAGTGACTCATCGTGCTAGAATTGCTTGTCCAGTAATATAGAGAGCATAAATTCCATGTAATTGTATCTTTTAAGCCTGTTTTGACTTGTTTATCTTCAGGACTTTTGACTGTGGATCCAGAGAGACGCCTCAAACTCTCCGATCTGAAGGAGAACAGCTGGCTGCAAGGCGGAGCGTCCATGTCCACCACTCCTCTGTGCACTCCTGATGTGTTGGAATCCAGCGGGCCAACAGTCCGTACCTATGTGAATGCTACATACAAGGTAGCTGCTTTTTATGTTGGGCTGAAACTGATCATTTACTAATCGATTAATCATTAACTGGAGCATACAGATAAAAAAAAAAAACAACAACATTCCAACTGCTGAAAGAACAACGTATTCGTAGCAGCAATTAGGCCTAAACTGTACAAAAAATATCTAAATTTTGCATTTATGATGAAAAAACTTTTTTTCTGTAAATATTTTCTACCCAGAACTTAAAGTGTTAGTTTATGAAGTGTTGGCTTCACCTGGTTCAAATTCTTTGTAAAAACAAATAATTAAAATCTTCCACTTTACATCTAGTTATTAATGAGTTACTCAAAAAGATAATCAACAGATCAGCTCTACTCTGCATTGATAAGTCAAGCAGAAAGGGCTGAACTTTTCACATGTTGATCTAAGTGAGGTTTATTTTTTTGCTCCAAATGATGGAGCACACACTACAGGAAAGCTGTTTCTGCATTTTAAGCAATAAAATGTTTATTTGAAAAAGCAAATAAATTATTTGCATTATTTCATGTATTTTTCATACTATATAAAGAAAAAAATTTGCAGAATGTACCATTTTTTATCATCTCATCGACTGTCAGAATAATTGCTAGAATAATAAATTACTAAAATAATGTTGGACTTTACTTTATATGAAGCAAATATGATGCCTTAAAAAGTATTTCTACTACTTAAACATTGTAATTATAAACCTTTAAGTGTATTGTGATGGTTTTATATGTTAGTCTAAAGAGTCATTTATATATAAGACAACTTCTCATTTTGAGGAATATCTACATTAAAAAAGTTCTAAAAATCCCATCTTTTTATTTCTATACTTAGGTTCTAAATTATAATATAAACCAACAGAAGACATTTGCAAAAAGAAAATGGCAAGAAAAATATAATGGGTTATGAATAATTTCTTACTTATTTTTTTGCGCTACAACAGGCTTTTAACCGTTGCAAGAGAGAAGGCTTTTTCCTGAAAAGCGTCGACAACGCCCCCCTTGCAAAACGACGCAAGCTCAAGATGACGAGCACGGGCGTGGAGACCCGATGGAGCTCCTCCTCTTCCTCGTCCTCCTCCTCCACCTCCTCCTCGGCATCCAAAGAGCAGAACAAGCAGACTGTGACCCCAAAGCACAGCAAGCCCAAATGATGCGGCGGGAGCGACCCTGAAAAAAACAAAAACAAGAGGCGTATCCTAATACTGAGGACATGGGGTCTGCCGGTGGGGTCAGTGCGAAACAAAAAAAGAAAATCAAGAACACAAACAAACCCACACTGATGGATAGAAACACCGGTGTGGGTACGACGACAGTTTTAATGGAAAAATAATCTCGATTCCTCCTGCTGCACTTCTACTCAAACCAAGCGTGTATTTTGTTGAAAAGAGAAGATGCGCCCTTGAGGATTTGAATTCCTGTTCAGTATTTTTCTTCTCAACACAATCAGTTTATCCTCACTGTGGCGACAAAGCAGCGCCTGGTCAGAGGAGGAAAGGGAAAAAAACGAGCCATTAATGAGGAGAAGCCATAACTCCAGCGACTCTTTAAATAAGAAGGTGCGTCCGTTTGCACGCTGCAAGCGAACCAGCCTTTCAATCGTTGATTTATCTGTAATCAATCAAACGCTCCTTCACAAGTTCTCCACCACACGATCACAAACGAAAGGAACTTTATCGGTTAAGTTTGAGGGCAAATTTGAGCCGTTTGCACTATCAGCAGAGAATGTCGATGATCAAATTATTGATTATGGAGGGATTTATTTTGTGATGTTTATGTGTCGTTTGGATATTAGGCACTGTACAGGGTGACTGTCGGGACGTAGTTGGAGTCAGTTTTCACGCGAAAGGTGCTGCACTTCCAATACACTACCAGCTCTGGGTGAAGCTCTTGTCTCAAATCATTCAACTCTGGGAGGTTTGATCCACAGAGTTGAATTTTTATTTTTAAGTGTTCAGGAGTAGCAGCTGTAAAAACACAAACAAGCTCGTCGAATTGAATCTCATGTCTGTTTCAGCCTAGCATGCGGTTTTCTGTATTTTCGTACCCGACTGATAAAAGATGGTATCTTGGAGCGCACACAATGCCTTCGTCTTTCTGCTTTCCCCAGCGCCATAGTGACGCTGAGGCCTGTCATTTAATGACTTTTTCTCATCTTCTTTCTTTCTGAGGTGGTTTTAAAACGTCATACAGCTTCAGAACTCCAAACACGACTTTTCGGTGAAAGTAATGTACATACCCTTCTTGATTTTTAAACGGAAATTGATCATGTAATGAGTTATGGTTTGACAGCAGTCTCAAAGGTATATCTTTGATTTTATTGGACTTCTTAAATGTTGTCAGTTGAGCGATTAAACACATTTCAGCTTTAACAGTGATTTTTGCTGATATTTATTACATTCTTGATTATTTTTTTAATGCTGTGGTTGTGGTTTTATCATGATTTTAACTCTTGTTAAATTCCAGCCCTGCCTGCGCGCGCGTGTGTGTGTGTGTGTGTGTGTGTGTGTGTGTGTGTGTGTGTGTGTGTGTGTGTGTGAGAGAGAGAGAGTGTTTTTATGTATCGTACTGAGGGATGTTTGCAGATCGGTTTTGCTGATATTTCTGTG